>NC_056741.1:1217928460-1217962510 GCF_019279795.1 Protopterus annectens
TTGTTGCTGGTTGTGATACACTACTGGCAGAAGTACTGTATACTGAAAGACATAATAATGTGGCAAGACTGTTGTACTGGGGATTGTGCAAACACTGTAATATTGAAGTAGCTGAAAATCACTGGAAGCATGAGCCACAAAGCATCATGAAAAATGATGGTCTATATCACATGGGATCACCCATTGCCAACAGCTCAAAAGATAGATGAGAAAACCAGATATAGTGCTCCATGAAAAGAAGACAAAAGTAGCAGCAGCAGTAGTAGATATTGAAATCACTACACCCAGTGACTACAGTGTCTTGGCACAGAGAGGCAGTCATAAAATATCAGGATTCGCTAGCAGAAACGAGAGCAGTGTGGAAGAAAGATACCCAGACAGTTCCAATAGTAGTAGGAGCAACAAGTCTTATAAAAAAAGAATCTACAATTGTATTTAGATATGTTACCAATACATGTAACTCCATATGAATTGCAGGAGGAGTCATTACTGGGCATATTGTGGGTGTTGTAAAGAGAACGTCTGGCTGACATCAGAGATTGAAACAATACTAATTTACATGAACTTCATTCATACTTTGACTTAGGAATGAGGTCCGTTCCTGTCATGGTATTAGAAACCCAAAAGATTTGGAGAAATTTAAGAAAAGTTTATATTCATAAAATTGCAGAAAGTATTCTAAGAACTAAACCAACATGAGAATGGAGAAGAGGTTTCCTCAATATGGATGACTTTAAGTACAGGTACAGAAAATAGGCAAGAGAGGGCTGGTATTTACTGGGAAAAAAATGACAAAGGAACCGAGGTATTGAGAGCAGTTAACTAGAGAGAGAGAGAAAAAGTTAATGGAATTGAATTGATCAGAGTGTAGGCAGAGAAAGGGATAGGGGAGTTCCAAGTGAAAGACCTGCTCTAGTAGAGGTTTTAGTTCAATAGAAAACAGAGCCTGCTATTTAAAAAGGGATAATTATTAGGGCTTATAAAATATTGCTCAATAACTATAAGAATCAATCGGTTGAGATTAGAAAACATTGGGAGGAGAGACTAGAAAAAGCACTTTACAAGGGGACAATGGGAGGATATATGTATGGCTTCCAATTATGGAATAAAGTCTAGAAAGTTTAAGATTGTTGCTTGGAAGTATTTGCATAGATATTTTTATACTCCAAGAAGTCTTCAAAGAATTTTTCCTCAGGTAGGTAGCAAATGTTGGAGGGGCAATGGGGAAGACGGAGGTAACTATGAACATTTTGTTTTGTGAGTGTAATGAGTTGGATGATTTCAAAATTTCCTTCCAAAGTGCTTTTTTAAAACAAGAAATATCTTTGTCTATGTCGTACATGATAATTTAATAATCTTACATTTATATAAATAAATGAAAACAAACCATAGCAACACAATTTCATTTGCAAACATAAAATCTGATATTGTTAATCCTCGTTCATTCCTTACGCCTGGGTTATCGGTTCTGACCTCGGAACCGAGCCGGCCGTCTTCCAAGCTCGCTATAGCCACAAACTGTCAAGCTAAACTCTTACCCACAATTCCCCTCTCCCTGTTACCTCAGATTTTGTTTGCTGCGTCGCCATTCAGTCGTGTCAAGCCACTTCTCTTGAGCTAAGTAAACTTCTTTGATAGTACTTTATCGTATTAGTTATTGTCTGTTCTAAATTTGTTGAATAAGTTATCTTACCCTATCGCATCTAGCCCTTCTTTCTTACCGTGAGGTAACTCTTTTACCATCATTGGTAAATTCTTTCCTGCTTTACCTTTGAGTATTTCTTGTACCGTTGTTGGTACCTTTTTCTTCCTTCTTCCCCGTATCATGGCAGAGAAAAAAAACGTATTCCAGGATTTAAAAGATGTGTGGATTGTGGGCATAAATTGCCTATTTTGGATGCTCATGCGTGTTGTTTACTGTTTGGGTGCGCCTTACTTGACTGTTGACCTGCCTTGCGGGATTTGTGCAAATTTCTCTAACAGGACTTTGGTGGAAAGGAAAAATAAGCTGACTTTAAAGGGACTACTTAAATCTTCCTTTTCAGAGGCTATTTCTGGGGTGGAGGCCTCAACCCCTCCTAGTTCCCATAAGAAAAGAGATGGACACAAGAAGGCCAAGTCTCTCCCATTGTCTCCTGCTGGGGACAACTAGGAACCGAGACCTAAGAAGGCCAAACTTTCTAATTCGGATTTGACTTCCTCTGCCCCGAGGCTTTTGGTGCATAGTTCTTCGGCACCTCCTGTTACTTCGGCACCGAGTTTTGTGCCCTATACTTCATCGAAACCGAGGGGTCCCTCGGTTCAGACTTTTGTATCGGCACCGACCGACCTCCTTGATGCAGACCTTTCCGGTGTCGATTGTTCTGACGCCAGCTTCTGTTTCGACTCCCGACTATTTTCACAGCACCGACTATTCTCTCGGTACCGACTACCTCGTTTTCCGCACAGACTATTTTGGCACCTACCATAGTGCCAACTACCACTTCGGCACCGACCTCATCGGTGCAGACCTTACCTTTGGCACCGATATCTGTGCAGACCCCAGTAGTACAAGTTTTTACGGCTCCATTGTTTTCGGTGTAGACTCCTATTTTAGCGCCGTCTAAAGACCCCTTTGTTGGCACTGAGTTTCCTGCATCCTTGAATAGTCCCGACTCCCCTTCAGCTATGTCTGTGAGATCCGCTAGAAGCCTGTGGGAACATGATGTGGTGCGCCTTGTGGATCAATTACTTTTGGCCAGATGTATCCAACCCTCCAGGAACTACTCTTCCCTTGGTGGTGATCAACCTTCACCAAGGACTCCTACTTATTCTCCTTCATTGCCTTTGAAGCCCCCTGTTGTAGCACAGACTTCCCCCACTTCGGCTCCTTTCATGGCTCTCACTAAGGAGTAGCAGTCGCCTTTGTGGCAGGAGAGACTTGTCATTCCTGTCACTGCTCTGGATGCTAGCTGTGATGCATGTACTCCTGTTTTTCACAGCCATCTAGGGACTCCGAGTCAGCGAGCTGATTTGCTTGAGCGAGTTATGACCTCCTCAGGTGGACCAGCCTTCCAACTCATGGAGAAGGCTCTTGCGTCTGTTGGTGATCCTGTGCTGTCAGTGCCCCCATCCTCCTCTGGACCGCAATTTACACAAGACCCCTCTGGCGGACACCGGGTACAAATACCTCAGGACACACTCCCACTGGATGCTCCTCTTACGCTGTCTTCTCCAGATTCTCCCCCTGAGGAAGTTCATTGCAAGAGTTCGTGTAAGAGGAAGCATGTGGACTCCGCAGAAGAGTCCCTCATGGAAGACACAGACTTTGCTGATGGGGAAGGGTCCCCTCGGTCACCCTCTGAGGTATCCTTTGGAGATATCCTCGAAATACTTAGGTGATTGGTGACCCGCTCACCCAACCTCTGAAGAGTCTTTGATGTCCTTCAAGAATGCAACTGCAGTCCTTACATATGGGTTGTCCTGCCTCAGGCAGCCCTTCGGTCGGCCGGATTCCAGTCTGGGTCCGATGTCAGAGCGGCTGGGGTATAAAAGCATCAGCTGACGCCATCTTCAGTCTTTCTTGTCGTGCGGTGCCCGAAGCAGAAGCAGGTCGCAAGTGCCGGTCGGCCAGCTCCTGTGATGTCCTTCAAGGATGCATCTGCAGTCATCGCATATGGGTTGTCCTGCCTCAGGCAGCCCTTCGGTCGACCGGATTCCAAAGTCTGGGTCCGGCGTCAGCTGATGTCGCCCCTTCCCCAACGTCAGAGCGCCTGGGGTATAAAAGTGTCAGCCGACGCCATCTTCCTCAGTCTTTCTTGCCGCGTGGTGCCCGAAGCAGAAGCAGTTCGCAAGTGCCGGTCGGCCAGCTCCTGTAAATTCGCTATCCGAAGACTTCAAAAGCTAAGTACCCCGTTGGGGACTCTTTCTTGCCTCAGCCGATGTCAGAAAAAGTTAATAATTGTTTAACTTGTTGGAAACAAATACCTCATAAGGATTTCCACTCTTACTGTCTCCCCTGTTTAGGCCCAGACCACGATGTCTCGGCCTGTTCAGCCTGCGCTTCCTTCAACCGACGCACTCTTAGACGTCGGTCGGAGTTCGCAGAAGAGTTTTTTGAGGCTAGTTTTTCATACAAAATGCCGTCGGAAACCCCAACATCACATTTAATTAAGAAACGGAAAGACAAGGACCGACACACGCGGGCCGCGGTTTCGGCTGAAACCGTGGCTAGGCCTACCGCGAGTGTCTCTGTCTCGGCTGATACAGAGTCCTTGGAACGTCCGAACCCTGAAACAATACAACCGACAGCCTCGGCCCTGGAGGCTCCTACCGAGTCTGTTACAGAATTGCCTACAGAAACTGGTGTATTGGAATCTTCCGACACCATATCTTTAGACAAAGCTACACCAGCACGTGGTGCAGCCAGGCCGCCTGCATCCATGTCCATTAAGGCCTTCACCCAGGGCTAAAGCTGCAAAACACACTAAAGCCATGCCTCCCAGGGTTATTCCTCAGGGGCCCTCTTCTAGTTCACAGATTCTAACCTTAGCAGAGGACCTTATCTCTTTAATCAGGGGCTCTCAGCCCCATCCGGACAGGGGCTCCCAGCCTCCTCTAGACAAAAGGCCCAGGGTGGATCCTCCTGATCCCCTTTCCTCAGAGGAGGCCTCTGATGGCTCGGATCACTCAGACTACTAGGAGGAGGCTTATTCGGCCTATGAGGATTCGGATGCAGAGGAATCTATCCCCTCAGCCTCCCCTCCTGAAGAGCTTTCCTTTGGGGAGACCCTTCACACTATGAGAGAGCATTTCAAATGGCAGGGCCAGGAATATTCTGATTCCAGGAAAAGACTAAGAACTTTCCTTCATTTACCTCAGCATAGACCTTTGGCTATTCCTCCTGTTTTAAACGTCATTGATGATGTGTATTCTGACTCTAGTATGGCCCCTGACACTCTGCCTCCGGCCCCTGTTAAGCCCGATAGGTATTACAGGGTCCCGGACACACATAATTTTCTTTACAAGGCCCACTCTGCTGATCCTGAAACTATTTCACAGGGCCCTAAAGGGGTTGCAGCTGTTACTACTAAGAACCCACTCCCCTCTGCAAAGGAGTCCAGGGCATTAGAGATGGGGTAAAAGCGTATACTTCTGCCACTCTTGCTATGAGGGCATTAAATTGTCAATTTCATATGATACAGTACCAAGAGTATTTGTTAGAAGAAATGCATAAGAAACTGTCTTCTACTGAACCCCTTGACCGTAAATCCCTTCAGGATCTGGTACATAACTCCCAGCAGGTTAGCAACTATTTCTTGCAATGTGGTTATGATGCATTGGAAGCTTCATGTAGGTCAGCAGTGACGGGTGTTGTCATACGTAGGCATGCTTGGCTGAAGGAACAATCTCTGCCAGACCATGTTAAAGCTAAGCTTTTGGATGCTCCACTGGAAAAGCAAAAGTTATTTGGTTCCACTGCTCAAGAAGTCCTAAAGACATTTGAGGAAAAGGCAAAATCTGTACAAACAGTTAAGGATTTTCTTCAAGTCCAACCACCTAGATTCAGCAGAAATTGGCCTTCCAAGAATTGGTCCTTTCTGGACACAGGAAGATTTCAAAGGGGCAGGAACAGGCGTGCCAGAGGTGTAGAGGGCAAGGTAGGGGCTCCTACAGAGGCCGTCAATGGCAACCTCCAATCCAGACAGGCAGTTCAGGACCTACAACTGCTGCACAAGGACAAACTCAATGACTTTGCTTTGATTCCGCCAACCAGGGCTCAATTAGAAGCACCTTTGGGCGGAAAGCTTTCTTTATTCTCAAAAAATTGGCACAACATTACAAGAGACAAATGGGCACTCCAAATAGACAACGGATACAGGTTCCATTTCCACACATTGCCAAAGAGAAAAGGCATGCCAGGTCTGCCACCAAATCAAAGGGCAGAGCTTTGAAACAAATCTCAAACTTACTACAAATGAAAGCCATAGAAAAAGTTCCCATTTCAGAACAAGGCCAAGGATTTTACTCCAGGCTTTTCCTTGTTCCAAGAAAAGAGCATCAATGGAGACCAATTCTCGACTTGTCCGCACTTGTGCCAAAATTCAAAATGCTGACTCTACAGCAGCTCCTTCACATGCTGGGCAAGGGGTCTTGGCTGGTGACTCTAGACCTCAAGGAGGCATACCTGCATGTCCCTATCAGACAAAGTTGCAGAAGACACCTCAGATTTCTTGCAGGGTCAGAGCATTATCAATTCTCAGCATTGCCCTTTGGCTTATCTACTGCGCCCAGAGTATTCACGAAATGCCTGGCATCAGTAATAGCACACTGCAGACTTCAGGGGATTCAAATATACCCATATCTGGACGACTGCCTTATACAAGCGGACAACCAACAACTTTGATAAAGGACTTAAATTATGCCATCAATCTTCTACAGGCCTTGGGATATATACAGTCAACATGCACAAATCAAGACTTGTTCCATCCCAAAGAATAACCTTTCTGGGTGCGGATCTAGATACAACCACCCAAATGGCTTATCTCACAGAAGAAAAACAAAGACAGCTACCGGATTACTTCAAGAATCTGACAAGGCAAACTCAGCTGACTGCAAGACAAAGCTTGCAGGCCCTGGGTTACATGGCATCCTGTATTCTTTTGATTCCACAAGCAAGGCTTCATATGAGAAAGCTACAGTGGTACCTAAGGAGTTTATGGACTCAGCACAGTCACGGTTTGGAAACTTTAATCCCGCTCATTCCATGCCTTCACAAGGAATTTCTGTGGTGGGCTCAGGCCAGCCAGTCCAACAGGGGGTTGCCCTTCACAAAGCCAAATACCTCCCAAACTATTACAACGGACGCTTCAGACCTAGGTTGGGGAGCACACATGGAGGGCAGAGGTATCCAAGGACAGTGGTCACGAAAGGAGCTACGCATGCACATAAATCAAAAAGAAATGCTAGCAGTGATGCATGCAATCGAGGCCTTCAAAATCTTTCTGCATCAAGGCCACCTGCTAATAAGGACAGACAACACCACAGTTATGTGGTACATAAGCAAGGAGGTGCCCATTCCTACCCTCTTTGCAGACTGGCAATGAATCTATGGGATCTTTCCTTGAAACTCAATATACAGCTACAAGCTCAGTTTGTGCCAGGGAAAAAGAATACACTGGCGGACAGCTTAAGCAGAAATATCATGGATGCACACGAATGGATGCTGCAACCAGACATCTTCAAACAGATAACACAATCTTGGGGGAGCCCGGACATAGATCTATTTGCATCCCCCCACAATCATCAACTGCAGAAATTCTGCTCAAGGACATACCACCCACAAGCGTGGGAAGTGAACGCTCTCTTTCAGCTGGAGAAATCTGACAGTGTATGCATTTCCACCTATCCCATTAATGACCAAGGTGTTACTGAAGATCAGGACAGAGCAGCCAAAAGTGATTCTGATAGCTCCGGACTGGCCAAGACAGCACTGGTACCCACTGCTAAGGAGCATGTCACGTACGAAACCATGGCCTCTGCCTCTATGGCCACTTCTACTGACACAGCACAGATACAAAACTCTACATTCCAACCTGAAAACATTGCAACTAACAGCGTGGAGAATACCTTGACTCCTCCTCAGGATAAGCTATCCCAGAGGGTGAAGGATATTATTATGGAAGCCAACCGCCTTCCACAAGAAAGGCTTATTCAGCAAAATGGAAAAGATTTCTCATCTGGAACACCACAAAGGGCCTAGATGCGACAGTGATGAACATGGCACATATCCTAGAATATTTGGCAGAAATGTTCCACAATGGTCTGTCTTACTCTTCTATTAAGATTCATGCTTCAGCAATTTCAGCAGAGTACAATACTGATCCACCTGTCTTTTTTCTCATCCTCTCCTAAGACAGTTTCTAAGAGGAATCAAAAACATCAAACCTCCTCTGAAACCACCTCTTCCTGCTTGGGACCTTAACTTCGTGTTAGAAAAACTAACACTGCCTCCATTTGAACCAGCAGCATCTGCAGATCTACAGTACCTTTTCATGGAAGACTGCCTTCCTTCTGGCAATAACCTCAGCAAGAAGGGTTTCGGAATTGCAGGCCTTGATGGCAGTGCAGCCATTCATTATTTTTCACCAAGACAGAGTTTCATTAAGAACTAATCCTACTTTTATGCCAAAGGTGGTATCCAGGGTTTCATTGAATCAAGCCATTCACTTGCCTACCTTCTTCCCAAATCCACAAAACAAAGGGGAGAAACTACTGCACACCCTGGACATTCACAGACAGTTGCGCTACTACTTGGACAGAACTAAAGGTTTCAGAAAAGCTGACCAGCTGCTAGTAGCGTATGCTGCTGGTACTCAAGGAAAAGCAATTTCCAAACAGACTATTTCAAAATGGATAGGAAATTGTATTCGCTTTTGTTACTCATTTCATGGAAAGACTGTACCAGCTAACATTAGACCTCATTCTACGAGAGCCATAGCCACTTCCACAGCCTTCTTAAGAGGGGTGGCTACAAAGGACATTTTAGAAGCTGCCACATGGAGCTCCGTGCATACATTTGCCAAGCATTACAATTTACCTTTATATTCCAGATCCAGAGCAGGCTTTGCTACGGCTGTCCTGCAGGGTATCTTAGCTACACCATCCTTTTCCTAGTTCCTCCACCCCCAGATTGGCTATGGTATTCTACACATATGTGATGACTGCAGATGCATCCTTGAAGGACATAGTACAGTTTTGTACCTACCATAAATGTAGATGTCCGATAGGTATGCATCTGCAGTCAGGTTTACCCTCCCTCCTTCCCCTCTGTGGTATTCCTAGGGTTGTTTGGATTTTTATTGCATTTCTCCAAATTTAGCCTTCCTACAGGGCACCTGGCATCTGGGGCAAGAAAAACTGAGGAAAATGGCGTCGGCTGACGCTTTTATACCCCAGGCGCTCTGACGTCGGGGAAGGGGCGACATCAGCCGACGCCGGACCCAGACTTTGGAATCCGACCGACGGGCTGCCTGAGGCAGGACAACCCATATGTGATGACTGCAGATGCATACCTATCGGACATCTACATTTATGGTAGGTACAAAACTGTACTTTCCTGCAAGCCTTTCGTGCCCGGCCCCCTACCTCTTGGGTTACTCCACCTGCTGACTACCTTGTCTGGCTTATCATGGAGCATGCATGGAAGGCTCCTGACGCCGTTGACGCCATTCCCCTCAGTCCAGATAAAATCCTGTCCCCTCCAGATAGTGAGCTTCACTGGTCCAAAGGTCTTCCTGTAGATGCCTTGGTGGTGGCGGCCGCAACAAAAAAGGATCTGGCGGAAGAAAGCCAGACTGTCCACCCTCCCAACAAAGAGTCCTGGGCTCTGGGAAGCGTACGTTTGCATCAGCGACCTTTGCAGTCAGGTCCCTGAATTATGTGGCACATTTTACCAAGCTTCAAAGAGACTTAATTTCTGAGCTCTCTGAAACCTTGGCCGGAGCTGTTTCTGATGAGGTCCGGGACAAAGTGGCCTCACAGCCACCCTTGAGACAATTTCTAACTCCTCCATGCGTCTGATTTCTCACGCATCAGAAGGAGCAGCTAGAGCAGCGGATGCAGGCATAGTCATGAGACAGCATGACTGGATGCGCTTGTGTGATTTCGCAGAAACTTTCAAGGCTTCCTTTCTGAACGCTTCCATTGAAGCCTCTTAGTTGTTTGGACCCAAGGTTAAAGACACACTGGTTAGGTGTGAACAGGATGGTAAGACCCTTTCTTGCTGTGGGTGTCCGCTATACTTCCCCTCAACGGTCTTTCTCCAGAAACCAGAAGAGTGGGAAGATGTGGCACATAAAGTCTCAGGGTTCTTTCCGTGACACACGAGCCGAGTTTTCCACTAGATGCAGAGGGGGAACTCGCATGGAAGATGCCCCTTTCGGGGCAGAGGAGGTCTGCATAACCAGGGTTCCAGAGATTCTTTCTCTGGCCAGTCCTACCAGCGCTCCTGAAGAGCGGCCCAACTGCTTTCCTTTGGAAGCGGTTGGGGGTCGTTTTTCCTTGTACCCTTCTGCCTGGCTAACCTTACCACCGATTCTTGGGTACGAAAGATAATAACCAGAGGTTATCATATTCCCTTCGATCTTTGTCCCGCACCACTATGGAGCTTACCCGACGTTCCACCCAGGCAAAGGGTAGAAGCAGCATTAGAGATTTCAAAGCTGCTAAGAAAGAGTTATCCAAATAGTCCCACCAGACCAGATAGGATCCGGATTCTACTCAAGATTATTTTTAGTGCCACAAAAGACTGGGGACTGGAGACCGATCTTGTATCTGTGTGCTAAGAAAATTCGTAGAAGTACAGAAATTCCGGATGGTCAGAATACAGTCTGTCCTCCCATTATTGGAGGCAGGTGATTGGATGTGCTCTATAGATCTTCCAAGATGCATACTACCACATAAAGGTGGACAGACCATCGAGAAGATTCCTTCGCTTCTGTGAGAGAGCCAGTCATTACCAGTTCCGAGTACTGCCCTTCAGACTCTATACAGCCCCCAGAGTGTTCACCAAGTGCATGGCAGTTGTCACAGCTCACCTGCGACTGCAAGGATTCTGGGTGTTTCCATACCTAGATGACTGGCTCATCACCGCTCCCACCAGACATCTATTGGAAAAAGCCTTGGCATACTCTCTTCACACCGAGGAAAGTTTAGGCATAACTATAAACTGGCAAAAATCCAACCTGTCCCCATCCCAGTCCATAGAATTCATTGAGGTCCTGTTGGATACAAAGAACTGCATGACATAGATTCCAGAGCGCAGAATCTTAAGGATAAAACAACAACTCATACCCATCCTCGCAAGGGAAAGATAGACAACACATTCTGTACTCCAGCTGTTGGGTTCCATGGCAGCTTCCGTCACCATTGTCCCCCTTCCAAGGTTTCACATGAGGCTTTTGCAATCGTTACTACTCAACCAGTGGTACCCTTTTCAGTCTCCTTTCTCATCCCAGATTCGGGTGACTCAGAGATGCAAACAAGACTTAATTTGGTGGATGTCGCAGAACCCGTCACAGTGGTCTTGCCCCTTCACACCCCTACAGCCCAAAGCCACAGTGACCATGGACACCTCCCTGATGGGGTGGAGGGGGCTTTTTCAGGGGAAGACAGTCCAAGGCACGTGGTCGAACCTAGAGGCTCATCTGCATATAAATATCCTAGAACTGAGGGCAGTACTACTTGCGTTGCAAGCATTTCATCCCCTTCTTCCGTCAGGGACTATAGCAATACAATCGGACAATATGGCTGTAGTCTGGTAGGTCAGCAAACAAGGCGGAACCAAATCCTACCTTCTTTGTCAGGAGGCCATGAGGATATGGCAGTGGGTGATGGCTACCAACTGCTTTCTTTTAGCAACACACATTCCTGTGAGTTCCAACGTGATGATAGACAGATTGAGCAGGTGCATTCTGCAACCACACGAGTGGTGTCTGAATCCTCTTATAATGGCAGAGCTTTTCAAGCGATGGGGTTTCCCTTGCTGCGATCTTTTTGCATCCCCAATCAACTACAAGTGCAGCAATTACTTCGCCCTGATTCCTCCTCGGGGACAGTCACCCAGGGACGCTCTAGTTCATAATTGGCCCTCTGGTCTGCTTTATGCCTTTCCCCCTCTTCCTCTCATTCCCCAGTTCCTGAAGAAAGCCCACCAGTTGAAGAGCAAGATAATCCTCATTGTGCCATATTGGCCTCGGCAAATTTGGTTCCCCTTCTTATGACCTCACCTGCTAGATCAACCATGGATTCTCAATCCAACTATGGATTTGATCTCCCATCCACAGAGCCTGATTCACCCCAACCTGAACAGCCTGAGACTCTCAGCTTGGCTCCTCCACTTACAGTGATTGCCAGGCAGACTGATCTTTCTTCCGCCGTACGTGACATTCTTATTGCGTCTCATAAGTCTTCCACCAGAACTACTTATCTCAGCAAGTGGAAAAGGTTTACTATTTGGCTGAAGTAAAGAGAGACCCTTTTTCAGCACCGGTGCCAGTGGTACTTGAGTACCTGTCCAGTTTATTCCAATCCGGCCTATCTGCTTCTACCATTCAAGTTCATTTGGCTGCGATATCTAATTTTCACAATGGTGTTCTTGACTCTTCTCTTATGTCACACAAATTATGCAAGACTTTTCTAAAAGGCGTAAATCATTTGAAGCCCCCTTTTAGAGAACCTAGCCAGCTATGGGATCTGTTAGTTCTGCAAGTGTTGACTACGGCTCCCTTTGAACCAGCCTTTTCTTGCGACCTCAAGTTTCTTTTTTGGAAAACTTTGTTTTTGGTTCGTCATTACTTCTGCCAGATGTATCTCTGAACTTCAAGCTCTATGCATCAAACAACCTTACTTATTTTTTCATAAAGATAGTGTCATTGAGAACTAATCCTTCCTTCCTGCCAAAAGTTATTTCTGAAAGGTCCATTAACCAATCCATTGAATTGCCAGTTTTCTTTCCCAGTCATTCTAACCGAGAAGAGTATTGCCTACATACCCTTGACATTCACAGGCAACTTTGTTTCTATCTGGACAGAACTAAGGCTTCTTGCAAATCAGACCAGCTTTTCCTGGCCTACTCTGGTCCTAGACTTGGATGCGCTGTTTCTAAGGTCACATTGGCTAAATGGTTAAAAGACACTAACATTTATTTACAAAACTCATGATATCCCTCTGTCTACAGCCGTTAGGGTTCATTCCACTAGGTCGGTCACAACTTCTGCCGCCTTTCATGCGAGACCTTCTTTACCTGACATTTGTGCAGCCGCAACTTGGGCTAGACCCCATACCTTCATCAGCCATTACAAATTGGATTTGGCCTCCAGAGGAAGAGCGTCCTTTGGATGTCCTTCAAGGATGCATCTGCAGTCCTTACATATGGGTTTTCCTGCCTCAGGCAGCCCTTCGGTCGTACGGATTCCAAAGTCTGGGTCCGGCATCGGCTGATGTCGCCCTCTCCCCGACGTCAGAGCGCCTGGGGTATAAAAGCGTCAGCCGCCATCTTCCTCCGTCTTTCTTGCCGCGTGGTGCCCGAAGCAGAAGCAGTTCGCAGGACATTTTAGAAGCTGCTACATGGAGCTCCGTGCATACATTTTCCAAGCATTACAACTTACCCTTATATTCCAGATCCAGAGCAGGCTTTGCTACGGCAGTCCTGCAGGGCCTTTTAGCTACACCATCCTTTTCTTAGATCCTACCACCCCCAGCTTGGCTATGGTATTCTACCCATATGTAAGGACTGCAGATGCATCCTTGAAGGACATAGTACAGTTTTGTACCTACCATAAATGTAGATGTCCGATAGGTATGCATCTGCAGTCATTTCCTCCCTCCTGCCCCTCTGTGGTATTCCTTGGGTACTTATCCCTCATTCTAGCTAGCTGGGGTTATCTATTATGGTGTATTTGTTTTATATTGCTGTGCATGTTTGGAATTTTTGCATCTCTCCAAATTTAGCCTTCCTTAGAGGGCACCTGGCATCTGGGGCAAGAAAAACTGAGGAAGATGGCGTCGGCTGACGTTTTTATACCCCAGGCGCTGGCGGGAGGCGACATCAGCCGACGCCTGACCCAGACTTTGGAATCCGGCCGACTGAAGGGCTGCCTGAGGCAGGACAACCCATATGAAAGGACTGCAGATGCATACCTATCGGACATCTACATTTATGGTAGGTACAAAACTGTACTTTCAGTGGTGCTCAGGAATGTCCTTCCATGAGAACCTCCCAAGACTAAAGGTAGCTGGGGACTCTGTCCCAGGCGTAAGGAATGAATGAGGATTAACAATATCAGATAAAGACGTTGTGTCTTACCATAGCTAAGTAGATTTTTATCTGCACTTTTGTCAAATAATGCACGATTTAAAGTAATTTGTTTGTGTTGCATTGAGCAATATCTAGCTGGAAGTTGTGACTGTAATCTTGGTGGCTTTGAAACTGCCCACCCCTCTTGTAAATTTGCACTTGGATACTCCGCCTGAGCCCATCTCATTTGCTCACTCAATTTTTTTTTTTTTTTTTTTTTTTTTTTTGCTTTTACTGTATTTGTGTTTCTTCCTACTTTATTTTGCTTTTGCGTCATCTTAAAAGTACTGAGTTGTATTTATTACTGCTTAGTGTAACTCATTCTAAGCCTTTTAGTTTAAGCACTTGAGCTTCAGACCAGTTGTTTTACATTAAGAAGGTTTGTGGTCTGCTTTGTAGTGGCAGGACAGGTAGTTTACATCCTTCTAAGTTGGGAACTGCTGATTGAGGGCTCAGTGTCTGTTATTCTGAAAGTGTATTAATTCTGGATCTGAAGTAGGCAGACTTCATTTGTCTGCAACCTGTGGGTATCGGATCCGACCTCGGATCCGAGCCGGCATTTCAAAAGCTTAGGCTCCGAGCTCCTAGCTCCTCCCTCTACCCATAACCCCTTGCCAAGCCCTGACTGACCCCAGATTTCGTTTGCCGCTTTCAAGTTGCGACGGATTCCTTGAGCTCCTAGTGCAGATAAGTTTTCTGACAGGAAAATTTTGTAAAATTTAACCTTTTTTGATTAATTTAAATAGAAGTGTGTCTGTTAGGCTTTTCTTCCTCTACCTTTTATTTTTTTCTTCCCAGGTTTGCGTAGTTTGAGTGGTTTGTGTGTGTTTAGGCCTGTTACGGCTAGAGTATGTCTGAAGCCCATAAGGCAGTTTTTTCTAAGTGCACCGAGTGTGGCCATAAGCTGTCCCCGGCGGATGGCCACACTCGGTGTCAATGCTTGGGGTTGAACACCTGTCATCTGGTTGTACCATTTGTGCAGGGTTCAACCCGAGCTTTGAGGGAGGTGAGGTAAGCTGGTTCTGGCGGGACTTCTCCTCCAGATACCGCTCAAGCTTCTGCCCTTCTACACAGCAAGCAGTTGCTGTGGGCTCTCCTCCACCGGCTGGGACTCAACCTCCTCTAAGATGCCGGAGGAGAGAGAGTCTTCTAGGGAGAGAGAAAGGAGAGGCACAGGAGAGGCACCACAAGCGGAGAGCTGAAACCTCTAGTTCGGCTCCTCCATCCAAGCGGGCCTCTCCTGTGCCTTCTAGTTTCCCTCCTCCTCGGCTCCACTCCCCTCGGTTCTCTCCTGGGCCCGAGGAGGAGGCTAGCCCTTCAGCGAGGTCCCCAAGGCGGCTCTCTAGGTCCGCTTCGGTGGCCTCGACTAGATCTACCTTCTCCATGAGTGAAGCAGACATGGACCGGATGATGAGGAAATTCATCCAGGCCCAAATGCAAATGGGAGTGCTCCTAGCCCCCCCCCCATCCGGGAGGGGCTTCGACCCCTTTTTCACCTTTGGCTCCTTCTCCGACCCACACCATGGGTTCGGAGCTGTCGCGCCGGGCAGAGTTGGATCCGGGGTGGGTCGGATCCGATAGGTCGGCGCACCTCGGATCCGTCCCATCCCTTGAGTGCTTGGATGCCGGACCCGACCTCTCGGAGCCGAGGACAGAGCCTCGGATCCGAGGGAGCTGGTGTGTCTTGGGCTCCGTCTAGGTCGGAGCACACCGGTCTCGGATCCGGCGGTCGGCTCGGCTCCGATCCGTCGTCGGATCCAGTGGGGTCGGCTCGGGTTTAGAGAAGCTGGCTCCCCTCGGCCTTCGGCGTAGTGGAAAGGGCACTGTTGAGGACTTCGGACCCCGGTCCCTGCCACTGCTCCATCCGCGCTCCCTTGCAGTTGGGCCAGGCTCCCACCAGCCGGTCCCAGGGACAGCCGCCTCGATGTCCCAAGTAGTTCCCTTGGAACATCCAGCTGCGGAAGAGTACTCCTCGAACAGCCCCAAGAAGTACCTCGGGCGTAAGTGCAAAGGAGGCACATGGACTCCCCGAGTCCGTTACGAAGACACAGACTTGGATGAAGGGAAGGCTCCCAAGGTCACCCCTGAAGACGTCTCATTTGGAGACATTATGGAAATGTTGAGGATCAG
The DNA here is from genome assembly GCF_019279795.1 of Protopterus annectens. Lineage (NCBI taxonomy): Eukaryota > Metazoa > Chordata > Ceratodontiformes > Protopteridae > Protopterus > Protopterus annectens. Next base: position 1,217,944,428 of record NC_056741.1, read on the forward strand.
GGGGGGGGGTCTGCCCCCAAGGCCTCCTCAGACGAGTCTGTGTTCTTGGAGGCATTCGAGGCGGGCCCATCTACCTCTTGGGTGTCCCCTCCTGCCGACCCTCTGGTGGACCTTATATCCACCAGAGCGTGGAAGGATCCGGACACCGTTGAGCCTGTACCCAAGCGTCCTGACCGTATCCTTTCCCCTCTGGCGGACCACACTCACTGGAGCAAAGGCCCCCCAGTAGATGCCATGATGGTGGCTGCAGCCACTAAGAGGGAATTGGCCCAGGAGAGTCCCTCTATGCATCCTCCGGGCAAGGAGTCCCGCTCGATGGATCGCATTGGGAAGCGAGTTTTCAGTTCAGCAACCTTCTCTTTGAGAGCTGAACTACATGGCACACGACATCAGGATGCAGCGGGATTTGATTAAAGAATACGCTGCATCTCCCCCAGAGTCCATGTCGGGTGAGGACAAGCAGGTATACTCCACCCGAATGGCCACTCTTAGAGCAGTTTCTAACACATCTATGCGGCTACTTTCTCACGCTACCGAGGGAGCCGCTAGAGCCAGCGGAGCACGCCTAGTCATGAGTGGCAGGCCTGGCTCCGCCACTGTGATTTCAGAGCCCTTCAAGGCGACTTTCGCGAATGCCCCTTTGATGGTTCTGCCTTGTTTGGCAAAACTGTTCGAAACATTGGTCCAGGCGAGAAGGACGGAAGACGCTGTCTGCCGTCGAGTCCGCTTCTCAGCTCCCCAGAGGTCCTTCTCAAGAACCAAAAGGGACAGAAGAAGATGTGGTACCGGAAGTCGCAGCAGTCCCAACCTGCTCCGGATAACCAGTCCTCCCGTGGCAGAGGAGGACAGGAGGTCGCCGTCCTAGAGGCAGGGGCTCCTAGAAACTTTGGGTCCAGAGAACCTTTCTCTGATAGGCCCACGCAGCAGCCCTGAAGGGTTGCCCGGCTGTCCGTCTCTGGAGGCAGTCGGGCGTTTTCGAGGCACCTAACTTCTTGGGAGTCCATCACAACAGACCGTTGGGTGCTTGGCGTGATATCCAGAGGTTATACAATTCCCTGTACAAAGTTCCCAGATCTCGCAGCCTCCCAGATGTTCCACCCGACCAAAGGGAGGCAGCAGCTATCAAATCGGACAGCTGCTAGAAAAGAGCTATCCAGTCGTCCCCCAGATCAAACCGGGTCAGGGTTTTACTCCAGGTTCTTTTTAGTGCCAAAGAAAACGGGGGACTTAAGACCGATCTTAGATCTTTCCCTGCTGAACCTGTCAGTAACCAAGCAAAAGTTCCGGATGGTCACCCTTCAATCTATACTCCCCCTCTTGAGGGAGAACGACTGGATGTGCTCCATCGACCTCAAGGACGCGTACTACCACATTCGCATGGACAGATGGTCCAGGAGGTTTCTTCGCTTCCGGCGGGGAGCCAGTCATTATCAGTTCAGGGTCCTCCCCTTTGGTCTCACCTCAGCCCCCAGGGTGTTCACCAAGGTTTTAGCGGTTGTAGCGGCCCACCTGAGGCTCCAGGGATTACAGGTCTTTCCGTACCTGGACGACTGGCTCCTGACGGCATCATCAAGGCATCTTCTGTGCTCAGCCAGGGACTACTTCCTTCGTATAGCCCCAAGGCTGGGCATCACTATCAACTGGGAGAAATCTTTACTGCACCCCACACAAGTTATAGATTTCATAGGAGGAAGGCTAAACACCAGGTCAATGCGAGCCTTCCTCACCCCAGACAGAATTTCCAACCTGAAGTGTCATGTCGCAGCGGTCCTGCAACCATTTCCGACAGCAGCTTCGGCCCTGCGGGCCCTAGTTTCGATGGCGGCAGCTATCCCGCTTCTTCATGCGCTTGCATGCGGGTTCTTCAGTGGACCCTTCAGGTTCAGTGGTCCCTTCTCTGTTCCTCTCTCAACACTCCGATAGCGGTCAGCAAAGCATGCAAGGATTCCTTTCTTTGGTGGCTTCGATCTCCAGAGCCTCTGACAGGAGACCTTTTGTGCAGCATTTCCCCGAGCCACAGTGACCACGGACGCTTCTTGCCTCGGGTGGGGGGGCATTCTGCGGGGAAGATTGTCCAAGGCACGTGGAACTCCACAGAGACTTCGTTGCATATAAATGTCCTGGAAATGAGGGCTGTGCTCCTAGCGTTGCAAGCACTTCACAACGTTCTTCCTTCAGGGACTATTGCGATTCAGACCGACAACATATCGGTAGTCTGGTACATCAACAAACAAGGAGGAACCAGGTCCTATCCCCTTTGTCGAGAGGCCATGAGAGTCTGGGAATGGGCAATTTCCACCAAACGCTTTCTTGTAGCAACGCACATTCCGGGAAAATCCAACATCCTTGCGGACAAACTCAGTCGCACCATTCTTTCCCCTCACGAGTGGTCTCTCAATCCTCAGGTAGTGAAGAAGATTTTTGCCGTTTGGGGGCAACCCTGTTGCGATCTTTTTGCCTCTCACTCAAACGCCAAATGCGACAATTTCTTCGCTCTGCTTCCCCCACCAGGGGAATCCCGAAGAGGTGCGCTGATGCATGCTTGGCCTCCCGGTCTCCTTTATGCCTACCCTCCACTACCTCTGATGCAGAGGCTTCTGCAGAAAGCCAACAGTTTGGGAGCAGAATGATTCTCATTGCCCCGTTCTGGCCTCGTCAACCCTGGTTCCCCTTTGTATGGTCTCACAAAGTGAATCCACCCTGGATTCTGGATCCGATTCCGGATCTCATCTCCCACCCTCTGGGAATTTCGGTCCCCAATCTACGCACCCTGAAATTGACAGCTTGGCTGCTCCAGTTCCATCCCTGATTAGGACTCCCGGTATCTCGTCACCGGTCAAGGCCATCCTAGTGGCGGCTCATAAACCTTCCACTAGGCAGGTTTATCGGAGTAAATGGAAGAGATTCTCTATTTGGGCGGTCCAGAAAAGTTTGGATCCTTTTTCAGCACCTATGTCGGCAGTGCTGGATTTTTTAACAGACCTCTTTCATCAAGGGGCAAGTTCTTCCATGATTATGGTACAATTGGCAGCCATTTCTCATTATCACATTGGTCATGAGACAGCTCCCCTCATGACGGCGAAATTGTGCAAAACCTTTCTTAAAGGGATTTTTTTGTTGAGGCCTCCAGTCAAAGAGATTGTACCACCTTGGGACCTATCTTTAGTTCTGCAAGCCCTTACTGCTCCTCCCTTCGAGCCTGCAGCTTCTACAGACCTGAAGTACCTTTCCTGGAAGACTGCCTTCTTAGTAGCTATCACTTCAGCCAGAAGAGTGTCTGAACTTCAGGCTCTATGCGTCAAGCCGCCTTACCTTTCCTTCTTTCCAGATAGGGTGTGCCTCAGGACCAATCTATCTTTTCTTCCAAAAGTCTCTTCAGAATCTAATATCAACCAATCAATCAACTTACCTGTGTTTTTTCCCCAAGTACTCAAAGGAGAATACAAATTGCATTCCTTGGATGTTCATAGACAATTACGATTTTATATTCACAGAACAGCTGGTCACAGGCAATCAGATCAGCTGTTCGTCTCCTTTGCTAAATTTGCTTTGGGTAAAGCAGTTTCTAAAGTCACACTATCGAGGTGGATTGCTAATTGTATTCTGCAGGCTTATGACACTTCAGGTAGACCTGCTCCTCAGAGGGTTACGGCTCATTCTACTAGGGCAGTCTCCACGTCAGCCGCCTTTAAGTCCCGTGTGTCATTGGATGATATCTGTGCGGCAGCCACTTGGGCCTCACCTCATACCTTTATTTCTCATTATAAGGTGGATGTTGTTTCCAGGGGAAGAGCATCCTTTGGCTCAGCGGTGCTCCGGAACATCCTTCCATGACGGCCGCCCAAGATTCAGGTAGCTGGGGACTCTGTCCCACAGGTTGCAGACAAATGAAGTCTGCCTACTTCAGATTTAGAAGTTATGTACTCACCATAACGTTCCATCTGAGTAGGTGACTTCATTTGGATGCAACCAGATATACCCCAGGGATTACCTCAGTGTCACTGCTCAACAGAGGAACAGCAAAATAATGGGTATAGTTCCCCATACTAAAGGGGTGGCGTAAGCCACAAAACTATGGGCTAGGCTTGTAAATGCCCTCGGGCAGATAGCCTAGTATGAACCTATGAACCATCCCCCCCTCCATCCCCCTGACCTTTATACAGCGAGTATTTATGCTTTGTTCAGGTACTGTAGTCAGTATTATATAGGCAAACTCAATCTGAGGTCAGTCAGGGCTTGGCAAGGGGTTATGGGTAGAGGGGGGAGCTAGGAGCTCGGAGCCTAAGCTTTTGAAATGCCGGCTCGGATCCGAGGTCGGATCCGATACCCACAGGTTGCATCCAAATGAAGTCACCTACTCAGATGGAACGTTATGGTGAGTACATAACTTCTAATTTAAGCACTTGGGCTTCAGGCCAGTTATTTTACATGAAGAGGGCTCATGGTCTGCACTCTTGTGGGAGGAGAGGCTGGACTCTGCCCTTCTGAGCTGGGAATTTCTGGTTAAAGTCTTATAGTGCCTGCATATTTGAACTGTTTCTTACTGAAATTGGTACACCTTGTTTGCTGTAGCATAGACTAGATCCAGGCCTGCTGAATCTAGCTTTGTTTGTATGCTTGTTTGTTTACTTATTTCCCTGAAACCCTAATTCCACCTAAAACATGGCTTTTCAGTGCTTCTGTGGATCCCTAGTGATATCTGCATTGCTTACTGTACTTATTTCTTTGTTTCACTTGAATGAAAGTTACTGTTTGTCGTTTTTGCATTTAAGTTACCTGTAGCACATTGCATTTAAGTTACCTGGCATTTGCTCACTAAAGCAATTATATAAGTCAGCACTAAAAAATTAAAAGCACTACACCCTCACAAACTGCCCTTGAGTACCTTGTTCCCCATTGGCCCTTTTTTTCAATTATAAAGGAATTCCCAATACTATTCTAGCATGTCCAAAGGTCAGTTGTCAATCTCCTCTCCGGTCCAGCTGGTGAATCTGGGAATCATGAGGCAATGTTACAACTGCCTCATGTACACAGACAACCCTCTCCTCCTCCCAACAAATTCCAACACATGTGAGAGATGCAACCATATAGCCAAACTGGAGGCTAAGCTCTCAACTCAGTACTGGTGTAACCAGTCAGGAGGAAAAGGAAACCACACTCACTACAATTCCAGTCTCACATAGACCTACCACGACAGCAAACCAAACACATAAACACACAAAAACATACTCGGAGGCTTTAAATAAAAATCTGCCTATGCAGCAGAGACCTCCAAAGCAGACACCCAAGCAACCGCACACCCAAAACAAAACACGTGCAACACATAGCTCACAAAGCCAGTGTGCCGAACAGTCACAGCCCTTAAGGCTAAACAACACACCTGATACACTTGTAATAGGTGACTCTTATCGTCAGGCACACTGATGTCCCGCTCACCAGGCTGAACAAGAAGGTCACGGTGAGCTGCCTGTGAAGCGCTAGGATCCGTCACATAACACAAGCACTCAGGTCACTCCAAGGCAAGTACAAATATGACTCCGTCATTGTCCATGCTGGTATGAATGACCTGAGACGTACCTCCCTGGACTACATGAAGAGAGACGTAGAGGAGCTCTCTGAGCATGTAGCCCAGGCCGGTATGACCCTGACCTTGAGTAGCATCTTACCCTCACCAAGAATGATGCCACAATATGAAGACAAGATGATCAATTTCAACAATTGGCTTAAGTATTGGTGTCATTCAAAGGGGATCCAATGCCTGTCAGCCTGGGATGACATGCTCGACAAGCCACGATGCTTCGCTAGGGACGGCTTGCACCTATCACCCCTGGGCTTTCGGATATAGGCAAAGGCTCTTGCTACCTCCATAGTGCCTTTTTTAGGCAAGGCTCAAAAGACAAACCCACCTCCAATAGGTATCACAAGGGATAAGAAACTGAGTAGTGCTACTCAACGCCAGAAGTCTAAACCTCAAGATGCACGCACTCGAAACTCTCCTTAGCATGGAGAACATCGATATCTGTGCAGTAATAGAAACCTGGTTCAAGGCTGCCGAGAGCACCCCAGCACTACCAGGTTATACCTCATACCATGCTTTTCGGCCCCAAAACTTGGACCGAACCACAAAAGGAGGGGGAGTATCAATATTAGTCAGATACCCACACCTCCAGGTTGGTGGCACAGCACAAAGCATCAGAGAACTATCCATGTGCAACTGACAGTGGGTAAAACTGCCTTCCAGTTTATAGCCTGCTAAGACCACCCTCCCAAACCCAGGAACTCCACTCGGCCTTCCTGAGAACACTGGAAAATATGAAGGTCTCTCCAAACACCATTATATTGGGCGACTTCAACTACCCAAACATAGACTGGGAGCATTACTCTAGCTCCAGCACCCTAACCCAAAGGTTCCTAGAATTTATAAACTCAAATGCTATGGAACAACTTGTTACCACTCCCACAAGAGGGGAAAACATACTGGACCTGATCATCACCAACATGGGGACTCTATGCTCCAGACCCAGAAGTGTATCCCTCACTGGTAAGATCAGACCATAAACTAATCTCACTGGATATTCACATCCCGACCCCACCCCCTGCCCAGAAAACCACAGTGAAAACTTCTCTAAAGCAAATTTCACACTCCTCAAAACCGAGGTGGAATCCTTCAAAGTCACCGGGCCTGTGGAAAATATGGCCCAGACCGCAGAATGGTTTATAAACGCATTCTATAAACGCCTTCAGGAATGCATGGATCATGCAATCCCAAATAAAACCAAGACCCAATCCTCCAAAGGCAGGCGTCCTGTCTGGTGGACCCCAGCCATAAACAAACTATACAGTAGAAGGAGGAAGCTACTACATGATAGAGCAAGATCCCAAAAAGGGAAGGCATCTCTGATCAGTATTAGCAAAAAACTACGGGCACTCATAAAATCGTCTAAGGCCAGCTTTGAGAGAAAAATTGCACAGGACACTAAGGATAATCACAAGGCTTTCTTTAGTTATGTTAGGAACCTGGGTGGGAATTCCCAGATATGCTCAGAATTAGTCCAAAATGACAAAAAATACACCGAACCCACAGACATTGCCATTAGCTGACAGGTTCAGCGCAAACTCCCCCACCACTACCACCACCACCAAAAGGGCAAATATCTATCCCAGCAGAGTGCTGCCCCCCTGACATCTCAGATGCTCAGATAAGAGCCGCCCCCTCCAAAGCAAAAAACACATCATCAGTGGGACCAGACTGTGTCTCGGGCTGCGTCCTACATGAACTCCAAGAAGAGCTAAACCCAAACATAAAACTACTGTTCAGTCTCAGCCTTACTACAGGATATGTACCCAAAGAGTGGCGTACAGCAACGGTGGTCCCTCTCCACAAAGGTGGTGCCTCAACGGATCCTGAAAACTATCGCCCCATAAGCCTGACTAGCTTGTTCTGCAAAGCTATGGAAAGGATCATCATGGACCTTATAAATAAAGATATTGGGGACCTACAGACACTGGATCCTACCCAGTTCGGCTTTAAGGGCAGATCCTGCCTCTTAAACCTGTTCGATTTCTTTGAAACAGTCGCCAAGGCCCTTGAGGGGAAGGTGTGGTCCACACAGCCTACCTGGACCTCGCAAAAGCCTTTGATACAATACCCCACTCGGGCATTATAGATGAGCTCACCAGCTTAAATATAAACCCCTCTGTCACTAGATGGGTTGCAAACTGGCTCAAGGACAGAACCCACATGGTTAGAATTGCTGTAGCCACGTCAGACTCCAAACCCAGTAACAAGTGGTGTCCCACAAGGCTCAGTCCTGGGACCTCTCTTGTTCGGTATATATTTCTCAGAGGTACAGGCCAACACGGAAGGGCTGTGGCTGACCAAGTTCACAGATGACTGCATACTGGGTGCCATAATCGACTCTCCAGCCGACACAAGCATCCTCCAAAAGGGCCTCATAGAAACAGACAACTGGTGCCATAGCCATGGCCTCAAGCTAAACGCCAAAAAGTGTATAGTCATCCCCTTTGGCAAAAACAAAGTGCCCACAAATTACCACATAAGTGGTAATCCATTAAGTACGGAAGAAGTAATTGGGGACCTGGGGACCCAAGTTGATAGCAATCTCTCATTTGACAACCACATGGCCAAAGTGGTTAGAAAAACATTTTATATAGCCCACCTAATCATGAAGGGATTGGGGAGGTCATCGTGCCTCTTTACTCATCCCTCATCAGGCCCATAATTGAGTACAATGCCCCTTTTGGGATGTACCTTACCAGACACCTGCAGCAACTGGAAAGACCCCAAAAGTACCTCAACAAGAGGATCAAAGGGCTCAAACAGATGCCATATGCTGCCCGGTTAAAGAAACTCCAGCTCTACTCAGTGGCATACCGCCTGCTCAGAGGTGATCTGTGCCTGACGTATAAAGCCATGTCCAACCCGGAATTAATGGACATGCTGCACCTCAGAAAATCCAAATCCCATTGAGCTACGCGATCGAGAGACTTGAACCTCAGCACTGAAATAAATAGGACATGCTAGAGGGACAGATTCATAACCCAGAGGGTCCCTTCACTCTGGAATAAAATCCCAGTCCAGGTTAGGCAAAGTCCCTCATTTCCTCTCTTCAAGAGGAATCTTGATGAGTGGATGGGGGATCGTAGGTTTGCCCCGGGTATCACTTCTGTCTCACTGTTAGAGGCACAGTATACTAAACTCAAAAAAGGGCATAGCAAAATTAATTTAAAATGGGTGGCGAAAGCCAAACACACACTGGCTAGGCTTATAAATGCCCTAGGGCAGATAGCCTAGTATGAACCTATAACGTTCCATCTGTATTGTTGATCCGCATTCAGTCATTACGACCCTCCCTCCTTCCCCCTCCAGAGACTTATAGTGGATCTCATCATCCGGTTCTGTTCTCCTCTACTTCCTTTGACTTGCAAACTCAATCTGAGGTAACAGGGAGAGGGTAATTGTGGGTAAGAGTTTAGCTCGAGAGTTTGTGGCTGTCGCAAGGTTGGAAGATGGCCGGCTCTGTTCCGAAGTCGGAACCGATAGCCCAGGCGTGTAATGACTGAACGAGGATCAACAATACAGATGGAGCGTTATAGTAAGACATAACTTCTTTTTATAGACTGTGCCAACAGAACTGTAGCTGCAAACATTATACATCACTTTTAATATATCCAGTCATTCAGTCAGCCATTACATATTTCATTCATATCATGCCTTCTTTTAAACCTCATTCTTCCTCTGCATATATTGATCCCACATTTCCCATTTTTTTAATATAATTTGCTCATATCGTTTTATAAAGATCCCAGTTCTAATTGTTTTATCTGTTACTTCTAGTAAAGATGGTTTAGACTTTGATTTCCATTTTCTAGTAATTGTTTTTTGGCAGGCATCATAATTACTCACCAAGGTCTTAGTTACTCCAATTTGCTCACCTAGCAGTCTGCAGGGAATCTTTAAAACCTGTCAACTCATTACACTCTCAGAAAATGTTCCCAGTTACTTCTTTCTTCCCCATCGCACCTCTGACATTTGGTGTCTACCTGAGGAAAGATTCTTTGAAGCTTCTTTGGGCTGTAAAAATAACCGTGTAAACACTTCCAGGCAAAGACCTTAAATCTTCTAGATTTTGTTAAATATTTGGGAGGCATATATATATCCTCCCATTGTTTCTTTGTGAATTGCTTATCCAGTCTGTCTTCCCAATCCTTCCTAATCTCCTCTGATTTATTCTTATAGTTATGCAGTATTTTATATACTCTAGTAATTATTCCTTTCTTAATGGTAGCTTCTGTTCTAGATTCTAGTAAAAACTGTACCAGTGCTGGTCTTTCGTTTAGGACCCCCCCACCCCTATTTATTTCCCTATATTCTGATATCAATCCTTGATATGGAAGGCAATCTCTAACCTGCAGTCCAAATAAGTTCTTGGTATTTTCCCATTCTGTTACCTTTCCCTCTCTAGTTATTTGCTCCCAATACCTTGATTTTTTTGCCAGTCCAATATATTCATGCCCCATCTTGCCTATTGTCTGTATCCTTAATTGCTGTCATCCCTGTTGGCAGAATCTCCTTTCTCCATTCCCATGTTGGCTTCGTTCTTAGACAACCTTCTGCTACTTTGACTATAATATTGTATATGATTATTGTTTTCCTTAAAGTCTGCATTCAAAATCCCAGTCTCTCCCTGTTACTTGAGCTTCCCCTGTTTCAATCATCTCTTTCCACTTTGAATTATAGATGTTCTTCCTGTTTCACTGTTGCAGTCCTGACTTGTGAAATATGCTGCTGTGGAAGCCCTTGGCCTGCCTACTAACGCTGGCAGACACCCTACCCTGATGTCAGTACGCATGGGTGTAAAGGAAGCCAGCCGATGCTATGACATCAGTCTTTTCCTACCGTCTGAGCCCAAAGCAGTGTTTCAGTGCATCGGTCATTCCACACCAGAAAGAAGTCTTCCAAAGCTAAGTACCCCCTTGGGAACTCTTTCTGTTGCTTTAACTCATATCAGATAAGGTTAATAATTGTCTCCTCTGTGGTAAACAAATCCCACAATGAGACTTGCATACTTTGTGCGTGACCTGTCTAGGCCCAGATCACGATGTCCCTAGTTGTCGTTTTTGTGCCTGTTTCAATTCTGGGACTATCAGGTGTACGGCCGAAGTCTTAGCTAGACATCTTAGTCTGCAGTCTTCTTTGCATTGTTCGATGGCATCCACCAGTTGTCCCAAGGTTGAGATCCTTTAAGCATTAGAAGGACAAGAACAAAGACCCATGCTTAAAGGCTCCGATGACAATCATTCACCATCAGCCAGTTCCCCAAGGCTTATCGCTGAGGAAGGTGAGGTGCTTTTGCAGCCCCCTTCTATGACCGAGGTGGTGGCGCAGGTTTAACTTCCACACAGGGCTTGACTTTCAGTTAGTCTGTCAGATCTTTAGTTGCTTAGCAGATCTCCGCTTCCAACTAGCGATCTTATACCAGTGGCATTCCTTCAAGGTGTTAACCTGCATCAGTTCTGCCTTACAAAGAGACTAGTGTCAGGGTGGCAGATTCCTCAAGAATTTGCATGGTGGACACGAGCATATGCCCAAAACCAGGGTCCTCCCCTTCAGGTTCATCCCTCAAGGAAAAACTTTAACCACAGATGCTTCGGAAACCGCCTGAGGGGGCTCATTTCCAACACCTTCAATCCCAGGGCAGATGGGAAGATCAGTTCAGACACAAGCACATACATTAGAAAGAACCGATGGCAGTGCAAGCGCCTACTGGCTTTCAAAGATCAATGGAAACCAGGGGTCAAAACGAACAACACCACAGTTGCTTGGTACATAATTAAAATAGTGGCACCCACTCTTACCCTCTTTCGACTAGCAATGCAGGTCTGGGAGACAGGGTTGCACCTCATGGCACAGTACCTCCCAGGGGCTCAAAACACTCTAGCAGATCATCTCAACAGGAACTTGATGGATTCCCACAAGTGGCATCTGCAGTAGGAAACATTTCTCAACATAGTCCAGAAATGGGGACCCTGCAAATAGACCTCTTTGCTACCAAAGAAAATGCTCAACTGAAAAGATTCTGTTCCAAGAGCAAACTACCCACAGCCTGGAGGACAGGTGCTTTCTCCTTCCTTTGGTGCCACCTGTTCAGTTTCCTCCCCTGCGTCTTCTTCCAAGGATCCTCCTAAAAATCAGGGAAGAAGGCCTAAGGGGTCATCCTGACGGCCCCAGACTGGCCCAGGCTGCACTGTTATTCTCTGCTGCTAGTTTAACCAACAAGAAAACATGGCATTTTCCACAGAGAGTGAACCTTCTGACTCTGGACAAGAGGAGGTTTGTGCATCCCAACCTACAGACTCAAATTTTCAGCCTGGATAATTCCACAAAGTACTACTATGAGCACACCCTAAGCAGACAAGTTCGAAACATTCCAAAAGAGGCTTGAAGGCCTATTACTAGGAAGTCATACTCAGCCAAGTGAAAAAGATTCTTCATTTAGCATCAGCAGCAAGGCCTCACTCCTAAATCAGCCAGTATCTCTGCCATTTTCAGATTAGCTGACTACCCTGGTGGACAGAGGCCTATCCTTTTCTTCCTTCAAGATTCATGGCTCTACCATTTCAGCCCACATCCCTACTCTTCGTCCTGTCTTTTCCCACACCATGATGAAACAATTCCTTAGGGGAGTGGTCCACATCAGACCTCCCAGGAGACAACCCATGCCTCCATGGGACCTCAGTTTTTTTCTAGAAAAACTGATGCTACCTCCTTTTGAACTGGCAGCTTCTGCTGATTTAAAATTCTTAACCTGGAAGACTGCCCTTTTACTGGCTATCACCTCCACTAGAAGGATCTCAGCGCTACAAGCTCTAATAGCAGTGGAACCATTTCTCGTATTTCAACCAGAGTATCACTTGGGACTAATCCATCCTTTATGCCCAAGATGGTAACAGACGCATCCTTGAAGCACGCCATAGACTTGCCCTCCTTTTTCCCCAAACCTCAGAACTGGGGAGGGCAGGAATTCTTCACTCCTTGGATGTGCACAGACTGCTGCTATCTTGATGGAACTAAATCTTTCAGGAAGTCAGACCAACTCTGTGTCCTTTGCCTTTGGCTCTGAAGGGGAACCAGTCTCCAAGCAGACAATCTCCAAGTGGATCTCCCACTGTATTTCCTTTTCCATGGCAAAAAGCCTCCTGAAACTGTAAGGACTCACTCTGCTAGGGCTAGTTCTACCTCTGCTGCCTTCCTGAAAGCAGTACCTACCAAAGAAATTTTGGAAGCTCCTACCTGCTCATTTGTGCATGCCTTTACCAAACACTACCACTTGTCAGCCTTCTCCAAGTCTAGAGCAGGATTTGCCACTGCCGTCTTACAGGGCATCCTCTCTTCTCCATAATCTACCTGCCAACATCATCTCAGCCTTGGGAGTCATCCTACAAGTCAGGATTGTAACAGCGAAACACCAAGAATATAGTACAGTTGTGTACACTTACCATGAATGTAGATGTTCAAGTGTATTCACTGTTGTAGTCTTCTTTCCCTCCCTCCTTCCCCCTTTTTGCCTACAATAGTAGTCTTCTTCTATTTTCTACCTTTGTCCCTTGCTTATGCTTCATCCTGGGTGCTCCTACCTTCTAAGGGGCAAGAAAAAAACTCATGTCATGGCATCAGCTGGTTTCTTTATACCCAAATGTACTGATGTCAGGGTTGGTTGTCTACCAGCATTAGGAGGAGGAAAGAGATTTTTACACTCAGTTTGGCCGGCTAAGGCTTCCACAGCAGGAAATCCCACAAGTCAGGACTGCAACAGTGAATGAACATCTATATTTATGGTGAATGTACACATCTGTACTTGTTCTGCTTGTGCTTATATATAGGAGCTTTAACCGCGTTGTTGTAAAGTACCCCTTCAACTCAGGTAATCCCAATCCTCCCTATTCTATTGGAAGAATACGCTTATCCTACTTGACTGTTGCTATCTTCCCCTCACAGGTAAAATCCTTCAGCTCTTTATTAATTCCTATCCACAACTTCTCCTCTGGTTTATAAAAATATGCCTGACTTGTGTATAAGACTAATGGGACTAAAAACATTTTAACTGCTTGTATCTTACTATCAATGTCCATGTAACAGAGTTTTCATTTTTTCAATTTTTGTATTGTCTTTTGTTTAGCCTCCTCCGACCTATCCTTGGCCGTCATCCTTTTTAATCAGTATTCCTAAATGCTTAATTTTGTCATGTCCCCATAAATATGGATATTGCTGAACCAATTCATGTGTGTGTACATAATTTACCAGTTTTGCTTTTGTTTTACCTTCTTTGGCCGCGGTGGTGGAGCGGTTAACATTTTCGCCTCACAGCAAGAGGTTCTCTGGTTCAGTTCTCGTCTGAAGTGCCTTCTGTGCCGAGTCTGCATGTCCTCCCTGCAGTCGAGTGAGTTTTAAAGACATGCAAGTAGGTATGTGTGCCTTCAGTGAAGGTTGGGCGCCAGGCTGGCAATTCAACACCGTAAAAACTCCACTGCCAATCAATCTGTGGACCGGTGATCTGCTGTGGCGACCTCTAACTGGGAAAAGCCAAAATGCATTGCTTTGCTTTTGTTAGCTTCATTCATTTTGTATCCTGAAAAGATCGGAAACTGTCTCACTATGTTCCACAGCAGTGTAATCTCCCTTTGTGGTTTGTCCGGTATAAAATAATGTCTTCTGCATATAGAGCCAGCTTTTCTTGGCTACCATACTAATTATATCCTTGTATTTCTGAGTCCCTTATTTTCTTTGTCCATTTCCATTGGCTGTTCCCAGTTAGGGGTCGCCACAGCAGAATTCCAGTCTGCTAATGATTGGCAGTGAATTCTTAGTGTCAAGTTGCCAGCCCAACCTTCAAGGAAGGTACACCCACACAACGCATGCACCTACCTGCATGTTTTTAAATTCATTCAACCTTGGGGAGGACATGCAGCCTCTGCACAGAAGGCGCTCTGGTTCTAAATATAATGCAAACAACAAAGGGGAGAGAGGACACCACTGGCTAGTTACTCTGCTCAAGCAGAGATTCAGTGAGGACCCACTCACTTTAATTTTCACCTCTGAGCCCTCATACATCCTCCTAATCAGCCTTTTAATTTTTTCAGGAAATGCAAATGCTTCCATTGCTCAAAATCACAGCTTACTCTGTCAAATGCTTTCTCTGCATGAAGACAAAGCAACAGTGGTATTTTCTTACATTCTGCATTCCCTCTGGGTCATCACTGTTCTGTTAATGATAAATATTTGCCTCCCCTCCACAAAACCACATTGATCGTTATCAATTTTGGCATCACTTTTGCCATTCCTTTAGCTATTATAGACATAAACACTTTATAATCATGATTTGAAATGGGCCTGTATGAAGCTGGATCTGATGGATCTTTACCCTTTTTAGGTATTACAGCTTTCTACCAGGACATTGGTACTTCTCCTGTTAAAATACTGTTAAACAAAACCTTCCAGTTATTTCAGTTTTTTTTCTTCCTAGTTTCCAAACTTCCACAGGAATACCGTCTATTCCTGGGGACTTTACCATAGATTGGTCACACATCACTGTTTTTATCTCATCTTCTCCTATCCTGTTAGTAATTGAGTCCTCCTCTCTCTAACCTTGACGTATGTAATCCTTCCATAAAAATGTTCATGATTTCCATATTTCTCTGCTTTGTACAGACTTTCATAGAATTTCTGAAATATTTCTAATACTTCTACAAGATCCCTTGTTTTCTTACTTGTTATAGGCTCCCTAAGTTTGGTGACAGCCTGTTTTACTTTATGTTGCTTAAGTTGTGGTAAAAGTTTTTTGTGCTCTAGGAGTTATCAATAAACAGTTGCTTAACAGCAATCTGTCTAAATTCATGCATATCATCAGGGCAATCCCTTATTTTCTGTTTAGCATTCTGCATTTGCTCCTCTTGTTCTGAAATTCCCTCTATTTTGCAATGCTTTAACATTTGTCAGTCCCTCTAAATAATTCATGTTACTTGACATCTCCCTTTCTTTTGTTTCCACCCTATTTTTAAATGCCACTTTAATTTTATCCCACTCACTAGCTATATTTTCAGAAGAAGTTTGTCTTCTCTGATAGCTAATGAATAATTTCTACTACTCATTCCTTAAATTCCTCTCTTTTCAGCAGATAAGTGGGAAAGTGTCAGCGTCTCATTTTAATTTCATTAACCTGTGTTTTTATTTTAGCTATTATTGGTGCATGATATGAAATAGTTATTCGGTGCTTATCAAGACCTTTAAATTCAAAACTGGAAAAATGCAGAAACCACCACGAAATAAAATAAAATAAAATAGATTTATTTGTAGAACAGAAACAAGCGCTTTCACGCAATGTAAATTGCGCTTCCTCAGGTTACAAATTACAAAGACTAAATGAGTATTTTTATACTAAAACATTAACTTCCAATTGTACAATCATATCAAGCCATATTGATTAAATACTTAATTGCATAGTTAGTAAAAATTCATTAACAACATAGCGAGCGATCAGGCTAGATTATAGCCTTAAATTCCTCTCTTTTCAGCAGATAAGTGGGAAAGTGTCAGCGTCTCATTTTAATTTCATTAACCTGTGTTTTTATTTTAGCTATTATTGGTGCATGATATGAAATAGTTATTCGGTGCTTATCAAGACCTTTAAATTCATATGTTCTGTGAAATGGAAGTTCTGTCTAGTTTATATCCCAGTTTTTGTATCCTGGTGAACAAATGTGTAAATTCACTCAGAACTATTACTGAACTCCCATTTTCCATGCCAAATATTTTCATAAATTTCTTTAAAAATCTACTCTCCTTTGTTGTGTTTTCCTTTCTGGACCCTCTGACAGATCTTTACTGCTGCAAATCAAAATTCCGGTCCCCGCTTATAAGTAATATTACTTGCTGAAAGCTGATTATTTCTCCCAGACATGCCAGTGTAACCCTCCTCCCTTGCCAGTAGCCCCTTAGTACTACACATCTACCATTAACTTTTTTCTTCTCTTTTATTACTATTGGAGCTCCTCTTGCAATTAATAAAGTACTCCTGTCTTCCTTTGTCCCAATTATTCCATTAAATATCCATCCTGAAAACCTTTCTTTATCAAACTGACATGTTCAGTTTTTTCCAAGTGTGTCTCCTGTAGCATAGCTATTTGCACTCTACGTTTATTAATATAGTTCACTACTTTATTTTTTGTATCTGTGAGACCATTAACGTTTAAAGACGTTATAGAATCATATACTTGATGGATTATTATTCACACCTTTTATATAAACAGCTTATTTGAAGTAGTTAACTTCATTTGATCAACAACATGCAGGATGTCTGATCCGAGACGGCAGTTTCACCAGCATCTGATCCAAGCTCCTCCCCTTACCCATAATACCTCTCCATCTCCTTACTTCCCTCAGCTCTCATTTGCCGAGGCTTTGCTAAGCAGCATGGTCTAGAGCTCCAGGTGTGGTAGGTGAATTTCTTCAAGCTTTTGTGGGTGTTTTTGCGTTGTGTTAGTGTAGGTAGGCTTCCTACTGTCCCTTACTTCCCCTTCCCTCAATTTTTGCATCATGTTCGTCAAAAAAAAAAGTTACTGTCTTTTTAGGTAGTTTAGGCCTAGTCTTCCTTCCCCCTACCTTCCGAGTGTGTGTGTTGGGGCTGGGTAGTCTGTTCCCTTGTTAGGTTAAACATTTTGTTGTGTGTTGGATATGGCTGATCATCAGGCTAAGCTGATCTTTAGGAAATGCACAGTGTGTGGCCATAAATTGTCCCTTGTGGATGGCCACACTCTGTGTTGTGTCTGGGGGCAGCCCATTTATTGTCTGACTGCTCTATTTCTGCGGGGTTTAACCGCAGGGCCCTTAAGGATTGTAGGGCTAAATTGATCCTTAAGGGACTTTTGCCTGTGACGGCGACGACTGCTCCTCTTCTTTTTTTGTTGCGGTCACTGCTGTGACCACACCTTATACTTCAGCCAGTCTCCTCTCCCTCCCAGGCCGGGACTCAACCTCCCGATCAAAGGCCTGTGGTTAGGGAATCTAAGAAAGAGAGGAGCAGGGACAGAGAGAGAGAGAGAGAGGTAAGGGGAGGAAGAGATCCCCGGACTGTTCGGATCTAGTGAGTCCTCCCCATAGACAGTTTTTTTCTAGGCCAGCTTCCCCTTGGTTCTGATCGCCTAGATTCTCACCGGAGCCGGCGGAGCTTAGGCCTCTTGCTAGGGCCCTCCGTACACTGACCCTCCCAGCCGGCGTCGGTGGCCTCGTCAATGTCCACCCGTAGTTTATCTGAAGCAGACAAGGACAAGATGATGCGAAGGCTTATTCTCACTCAGATTCAGATGGAGGTCTTGCCAGCTCCCTCCGGAGGGGGTGGCTTGCTTCCTTTCTTTGCCCAGATAGCTCCTTCTCCGATCCAACACCTGGTATCATATTTCTTGGTCCAAGAGGTCCCGGAGTCAGGGGGCCAGTGCTGATGGTACCAGGTACATCTACACCAGCCTTGAGCACGTCTGATCCAAATGATTTGGACCGGAGTGGCATT
>NC_056741.1:1217963010-1217984908 GCF_019279795.1 Protopterus annectens
GGTTTGGGGTTCTTTTTTTTTTCTGCGGGGCCTGTCCTCTCCTCCTTTCTGGGTAGCAGTACCCCATTGGTGAGGTTTGTAAGGGCCTTGTGACTGACCTCTGCCCCTTGGGCGTCTGTATTTGCCCCTCTGTGATCTGTCAGAAGCTGGAAAGGACCAGTTTTTTGTTGGCCAATTTTCTGCTGAAACGAGGGGGTTGTACCTGCAAAAAATCCTTGACCTTCTGCATAGACTTTGCCTTATCCTCCATTTTCTTTAAAACCTCTTCTGCTTTGACACCAAATAATACATCCTGCTGTAAAGGTGCATCCAATAATTTTGCTTTAACATGATCAGGAAGGGTTTTTTCTTTTAACCAAGCATGTCTACATATGACAGAGCCAGTAACAGCTGCTCTACAGGAAGCTTCCAACGAATCAAATCCGCATTGTAAAGTATGTTTGCCCACCTGTTCAGCTGCATGCAACAGATCCTGCATTTCCTTGAATTCAGACTGTTCAGTATGTGTGCTCATTTTTTGTTTTAATTGAGACATTAGGAATTGCTGATATTTCAGCATGTGAAGCTGACAATTTAATGCTCTCATAGCTAGAGTTGCTGAGGTGTATATTTTCTTTCCCCATCTATCTACGGCTCTGGAATCCCTTTCAGAGGGCACAGGATTTTTAGCCATAGAAGTTTAGCTCCCTTAGGACCCTGGGGAATTGCTTCTGGGTCAGCCACAGGAATTTTATAAAGGAATTTGTGTGAGTCAGGTACTCTGTGGTATCCGTCTGGTTTGGCTGGAGCAGGAGGTAGAGAGTCTGGATTTAAACTAGACTCCAAGTAAACATCATCCACAATATCTAAAACTGGAGGGATAGCAAGAGGTCTGTGCTGGGGTAGTAAAAGGAACTCTCGGAGCCTTTTCTTAGAATCAGAGTAGTCCTGGCCTTCCCAGTGGAAATGTTCCCTCATGGTATGTAAAGTTTCCCCAAAGGAGTAGTCTTCAGGGGGAGATGCTGAGGGAACAGAGTCTTCAGCATCAGAGTCTTCATAAGGTGGAAAAGTGTAATCCTGTCCCTCAGAAGAATCTGAGGAAATTGAAACCTGGTCAGAGGAAGCATAATCCTCCTCTTGTCTTGGTCTTTTATCAGGAGGGGGATGGGAACCCCTGATTAGGGTAATCAAATCTTCAGCCATCTTAAGCATCTGTTTCTTAGGCATGGGGCCTTGAACTGTAGACTGATGTACAGTCTTCTTAGGTTTTAAAGGAGTTTTAAGCTTAGCATAAGATTTAATGGAGAGTGTAGTCGGTCTGAAGACACCTTCTGCAACCTTTAAGTGTTTCTACTGCACCGGGGTCTACTTCTGCTCCGGTGTCGGAAGATGGCTGCGTCGGCCTAGTAGGCTCCGCTTGGGATTCCGCAGCTGTCTGGGGTTCCAGTTCTGCGGTAGTCAGGGGCTGTGTAGGCGCCTCACTGAAAACCGGAGAACCGGCGACAGGCCCAGCAGAGGCCTCGGAGTCTGGCCTGTTCCTAGGCTGCCTGTCCTTATCCTTGCGTTTTTTATGTATGCCGGTCGTTGGCTGCTCCGACGGCATGATATAATTAAATTTCCTACCAAAGTAATGCAGTGCGAAGTCAAAACGGCATTTGATAGTTCGTTTATTAAACTTAGCACAAAACCGACAGCCTGTGACGTCATGGTCTGGGCCTAGGCAGGGAATGCAATAGGAATGGAAGTCCTTATGAGGTATTTGCTTCCCACAAGAAATGCAATTGTTAACTTTTTCTGACATCGGACTGAGGCAAGAAAATGTTCCCCAACGGGGTAGGAAAATCTCAGGTGTCGGCCGACCGGTACTTGCGAACTGCTTCGGGCACCGCGCGGCAAGAAAGACTGAAGAAAATGGCGTTGGATACCTCTTATATACCCCTGGCGCACTGACGTCAAGGAAGAAGCGACAGCAACCGATACCGGACCAAGACTTTGGAATTAAGGCAGACTGCGGGACCGCCTGATGGCAGGATAACACAAGTGTGATGACTGCAGTAGGGTAACACGAACATGGGGTGGCTTACCACTCCCTGTTGTTGAGGTGGGAGCACTTCATTGTTTAGATCTGTGTGTACCCTGAGACTGTAGTCTTGGTGGTCTGCTGCCCCTGGGTTTGGTCTGAAAAGGTCTGGAAGGAATTGGAAAGGACCAGTTCTTTGAAGCCCAATGCCTACTGAAACTAGGTGGCTGAACCTGTAGGAAATCGTTTAACAGTTTGCATAGATTTAGCTTTTTCCTCCATCTTTTTAAGAAGAACTTCTGCTTTTGTGCCAAACACTCTTGGTTTAATGGAGCATCTAGTAATTTAGCTTTGACATGGTCTGGCAATATTTGTTCCTTCAGCCAAGCATACCTTCTCAGAACAGACCCAGTGACAGAAGCCCTGCAACATGCTTCTAAGGCATCAAAACCACACTGCAAAGTACGTTTTCCAACTTGGTTTGCAGAATGCATTAACTATTGTAAATCTTTATTTTCTGCACAATCAGGAATCATTATTTTTTGTTTAATTAGTTCCATAATATGCTGCTGGTATTTTAACATGTGAAACTGGCAATTCAAAGCCCTGATGGCAAGAGTTGCAGAGGTATATACCTTCTTCCCCCATCTGTCTAAAGCCCTAGAATCCCTGTCTGAAGGGGTAGTGTTTTTGGCTGTAGCAGCCTTAATACCTTTAGGTCCCTGGGAAATGGTCTCTGGATCCGCAGTGGGATTTTTGAAAAGAAATTTGAAAGAGTTAGGTACTTTAATACCTGTCAGGCTTCCAAAGAGCTGGTGAGAAAGTATCAGGGGTAAGACTGGATTCCATGAAGACATCTACAATTTCCAGAACAGGGGGGAGAGCTAAGGGCATGTGCTGAGGCAAGTTTAAAAATTCTCTGAGTCTCTTTTTGGACTGTGGGTAGTCCTGGCACTCCAATCGGGAATGCTCTCTGAGGGTATGCAGGGTTTCACCGAAAGAAAAGTCCTCTGGGGGGAGGCAGAGGGAATGCAATCCTCTGCACTTGAATCCTCATAGGTAGATAAGGGTATGCCCTGGTAATCAGAGGGGTCAGAGACATCGGACTCATGATCTGTGGAATCAGAAGGAAAATCAATTCTTTGTCTTGGGGGAAGGCTGGCTTCCCCTGATTAAAGAAATTAGGTCTTCAGCCATTCTAAGCATTTGTTTCTGTGGCATGGGAGCTTGAGAATGCGCTCTGGTCGTCAGTTTCCTAGGTGTAGTGCAAACTCTGGGCCTGAGAAATTCGGCAGTTTTAGTCAGAAATGAAGTAGTCTGTTTAATACGAACATTGGAAGGTCTGAATACATCTCAGAAGCTGTTGCCTGTACAGCGGCTCTGGACCCAGCCAAGGTAGAGAAATCCGCAGGTTCCACAGTCGAAGAAGCATCTCACAGCATACGGACTCCGAATGGGTCTCAGCAGAGGCCTGCAAATCCGTAGAAGTGGGTGTCAGGGGCTGCAAAAGCGCCTCACTGTGTGTACCAGCGGCCTGGCGACTAGCTTAACGGAAGCATCGTCGGCAGTTTTGGACCTATGCCATCTACCTCTGTCTTTATCCTTACGTTTTTTCGGAAGATTGGTAGTCGGATGACTTATCGGAGCCATTTTTTAATAAGGAGAATGAGAGAGAAAGAATTTAGTGACAAAAATAGCCCGACGACGAATAGTTCGGGCGTTGAACAGGGCACAAAACAGACAGTGAGGAACATCGTGGTCTGGGCCTAAACAGGTGACGCAGTAAGAATGAAAATCTCTGTGAGGTATTTGTTTTCCACAGGCAAGACAATTGTTAACTTTTTCTGACATCAGTTAGAGCAAGAAAAAAGGATCCCCAATGGGGTACTTAGCTTTAGAAGACTTCAGGGTTGAAACTCTAATAACGAAAAATTCAGGTAGCGGCCGACCGGCACTTGCGAAATGCTTCTGCTTCGGGCTCCGCTCGGCAAAAAAAGCTGATGTAATGGTGCCAGCTGCATGTTTTACACCCCTGATGTCATGGAAGAGGCGTAAGCACCGGATCCCAAGACTCTGGTATTCGGGCCGACTGAGGGCTACCTGCAGGCAGATAACCCCAAGTGAGAGGACTACAAAAATGAAACACGAAGAACATCTAAACTGATTCATGCCTACCAATTTTAAAATGGTGTTAAATAAAACCTTATAGATATGTACCAGTTTTTCTTATCCTAAGTTCCAGACTGCCACAGGAATTATTTGTTCCTGGACACTTCCCTGTTGATTATGCATAATTTTTATCTCATCCCTTCCTATCTTAGCTATTAATTAATTATTGAACTTCTCCTTTCTGTAACACTGGCACAGTTAATTCTTCCATAGATATTTCCATTTGTGCCACTTCGGTGGCGTAGAGGGATAAAGCCCTGACTACGACACGAGTGACCTAGATTTGATCAGTGTTTCAGGTAACTAATGGAGTGGCAGGGAGAGAGAGGCCTGCTCATCCTGGGGCTGGGGGTGGTGGAGGGTGGTAGGTGGGCATCTCTAGATGAAGATGCCTGGTGGAGGCCAGAGGAGGCATGGTCAGCAGGGGCAGTGAGACTTGGCGGTGTTGCTCTGGAGGCAGAGTGATACGATGCAGATCCTCACACTGCACTCAAGGGCCGTACCACACTGCCACAACATGTAGAGGAAACAAGGTTAGGCCATTAAGTCCTTACAGATGGAAGTTCAGACATGCCAAGCAAGCCCTGTAGCTTGGCAGACACGGCATGGACAGGACACGAAGGCCAGACAAGTAACAATGAAGGAAAGGGGGGGTGGCAAAAAAAAGTATTTCCAGTTGTACCTTTTCTTGATTTTCTCTCTACTTCATACAAATGTGTACAAAACTTGTAAAATCTTTCAACTGTCTTTACAGAATCTCTGGTTAATGCTCTTGCCACAGGCTTCCTATGCTTTGCACCAACTTTTTCTATTTCCTGTTGCCCAAGTCACTGTGCTACCAACTTTTGTGAGCTCTGGCGTTATCAAAAAATATACTTGCTTAACAGTAACATATCTAAACTCATGCATATTATCCAAAAACTCCCTTATTTTCCCTTTAGCACCCAGCAATTACTCAACTTCTTGCCCTGCAAGACTGTAATGCTTGCGTTAGTATCAAAGAGTCAACCCCATACTTCTGCATGACTTAACATCTTAAAACATTTTCTACTACTTTTTCTATATATTTTGTTCTCTTATTTCAACCATATTTTTAAACATTTTGTTTTACCCAACTTCCTAGCATCCATTCTGATGAACTGACTACCGTACCTAATAATTCTCTAATCTTTACCCATTCCTTAAATTCTTCTCTTAACAAATAAGTATGACAGCACCAGTGCATCATTTTTAGTTCATCTTACTCTTTATAGGTGCATGATCTGAAATAGTTATTGGAGGTATTTTAAAGTTTTCAATTAAATACGCAAGATCCTGTGAAATCTAATTTCTATACAGTCTGGCATAGTTTTTACAACTTGGGGTAGGTACGGTATCTAAATTCTGTCTGAGCTCCTGATACAAAATTCACATCTTCCATTCCAAATACACTCATACACTACTTCAGAAATTTGCCTGTTTTTGCTAATTTTTTCAAACTCTCTTAAGCTCTATAATATCAGTTAATATGGAGTATAAATACATGCCAGTTTAATCCTCCTCCTCTGCCAATAACTCCCTAATTACCACTAATCTACCACTACTGACAATCCTGTCTTATCACTACTGGAGACCCTGTCATAATCAGTATTAATAACCCTCTGTTATTGTCCCTAACACTCTGCTGAATATTATTCGATTCCCAGCTAAAGCGTCTTCTGTGTGGAGGCATACGTGAATGGGGCGTGCCTTCGTTGAAGGCTGTGCGTCAGGGCTGGTAACCCGGTACGTAAAAATCCACTACCAATCATTAGCGGACCGGAGTTCCGCTGTGGCGACCCCTAACCGGGAAAAGCCGAAAGACAAAAGACTCTGCTGAATATCCATTATGAAGTTTTCTTTAACAAATTCACATGCACATTTCTACCTACAGTGTCTCTAATAACATTAATTGTACCTTACACTTAATTCAGTATTCTCTGCTTTTTGTCTACATGCAATGTCATCAATATCCCATGACAATTTCTAATACAAAAAATAATGTTACAGACAATGGAATTAACACTGATCCATAATTCCACATGAATAAAGACAGAAGGAACTGTCATATTTTAATACACACATAATATGATTAGTATGTTTACTTCTTTGTCCAGCAGTCCTCTAAGAACACATTATATTGGTTATATCCAGCCTTTATCTTGTTGCAGTATAAATCCTGGGTACACTGCAGTTAAGAAAAAAGTATTTTTTCCTTTACCACTAGCATAAACATCAGCCACCTATGAGACATCAATCTCACATTTAAAATACCTCTGCATACCATACAAACCTTTACAATATCACAGCTTACTTCAAGACATTACATACAATGTTCTGCATTACAAGCGTCTTGCATGGAACTCTGTGGCAGA
The DNA here is from genome assembly GCF_019279795.1 of Protopterus annectens. NCBI lineage: Eukaryota > Metazoa > Chordata > Ceratodontiformes > Protopteridae > Protopterus > Protopterus annectens. Next base: position 1,217,969,572 of record NC_056741.1, read on the forward strand.
TTTTAACTGTTTTGAAATGAGGCAAACATAACAATTTGAAGTGTTCCTCACAGCTGGATCTATTTCTGGAAGACCTCATTAGTAGTTCCCATTGGATCAATGTCAGCCCTGACCAAATCGTCTGCTTTAATGTCTTACTCTGAATGAATGTCAGAAGTCTGAAGAGTCAATCAAATGAGCTGAGATGCTTCCCCTCAGGCAGTCATGACTCTTACGCAAAGGTAATGAGAAGTGCTAACTTGCAGTAGTAGTCCTGGAGACCACAGATGATTTAAGGCCTGAAGAGCATTGATAGCTTTCAACATATTTTTTAATTTTTATGAGCTTTTGCATGTCCTCCTTATTCCACAAACCTTGCATTTTCAACCCTTTTGATATAATCCACCAAACAAACTCAAGCATCAACTGTGACAGAATGACAAGGAGGTGAAAAGGAGACGGGAGAAGGGTAGACTTGATTCGAGAGATACTTGGTCTTCTCACCGCTGTATCGCCCTTCTTACAACTACCATCACTGGAATTTGACAGGATAAACAATGCTGATGTGAAGGCCAGTCTGGCCAGAAGTACGTAAAGACTGCCCCAGGGGATCACGATGACCATACAGGCCATGAAACCAACAATCCTTAGATATTCCTAGCAGAAAACATTATCTTGTTGGAAAGGATCCAGAAGTTTTGTTTGTGCAGTTTTACTCTACCCCAATGAAGACTCTCTTAATAAAGATGCATTTTAAATATCCATCCTGAAAACCTTTCTTTAATTTACATGCTCACTTCTTTCCATATGCCTCTCCTCTAGCATAGCTATTTGCACTCTGTACTTCTTAATATAATTCAATATTTTTATCTTTTTGCCTACACCTGTGAGGCAATTCACTTCCCAAAATAATATGGAGAGTATAGCTATTTAAGTATTACTCCCATATAAGTGTTCATGCACCCACTAATGTCCGAGAGGTTGATCTTTCATACAGTTGTTTCTTGTCAACTCCATTTGAACCAATGTCACATTTTACAAGAATTTTGTTTTAATAAAAACTGTCAAACAAAAACACAACATACCCCAAGAACACCCCATAACCTCTCAACAGCTTGAACAAACAAATCAGAAATCTTGTAAAGTCCTGTAAAGCTAATTAAGAAGCTAAAATAGTACCCCTCGCTAAGGACAATCATAAGGAATTCTTTAACATTCAAAATCTAAAAGGGAATGCCCAGCTGTGTGCTGAAATGGTAGTAGATGGTACCACCCATACTATACCAGAGGAAACTGCCAACCTGCTAGCTAACAGATTTGATGCAAACTTCACCCCTCTGTCGCCATTAGCCATACCCCAAAGTATAGCTGACACTGATCCTCTGCCAAGTATCTGTAGAGATCAGGTCAAATATATGCTCTCCAAGGCCAACAACATGGCCTCAATGGGACCATATCACATCCCAAGTTGCTCATGTATCAACTTAAAACAGGACCTAGTAGACCCACTTGGTATTCTCTTTAATCATAGTCTGAGAACTGGCTTTGTTCCAGCAGAGTGGAGAACAGCAACAGTAATCCCCTTACACAAAGGGGGGTCATCAACTGACTAAATAGTGTGGGAAGAAATAGCCAGGGAATTGTTATGGCTAGGCTTGTATAGGCCCTAGGGCTGATAGCCTAGTACCAACCTATAAAACACAACTATGCACAACTTCAAATAATGAAGTTTAACCCTGCTGATAAGAACTGTCCCAAATACAGCTGCACCCACAAGTATTAACTAACACAAAATTAAGACTATTTATGCTAAAGCTCAAGGTGCAGATGGTGCTCCTAATTATACTAATTGCTGTCTGTTCTTGTCTTATTTTTATTCCCATCCCAGATATGAAAAACAGCTTCTATACTATCAGAAAACATTAACTTTTAGTCTTAAAAAGGTGCTCTGGCTTTTACTGCCAACCTTTGTAGTCAGCTTGTCTAAATGGAAACAAAAAATGAATATATGCCATCAGTTACAGACTTCTCAACTCACACAAACATTTGCTGAATGAAAACTTATTACATTTAGTGTTTTCTTACTTACTTGCTTACATACACACACAAAAAAACACAAGGGCCTTAATCCAGATACTCATCCACCCAAATAACCCAAGATTACAGCATATTAACTTAATCATGTTTTTGGCCAGCCTTTCTACTACATTGTAATGCCCGTTTCTTAAAACTGAAAAAGAAAAAGTACTTGTTGGTATCTAATCACAAACAATAAGCAAAAATGCTTTACTACTTAGCATGCAATTTATATCATGAAATGTTTTAGACAGATGCAGTTAAGAACAGCAGTTGTTTTACTTATAGGTTCATAGGTAGGTACTAGGCTATCGGCCCAAGGGCCTACGTAAGCCTAGCCAGCAAGGTACCATAGCTTACGCCACCCAAGAAAGTTATTTTCCTGTGCCACTCTCCAGCAGACACACAAATGATCCCCGGGTGTATTTCCTATTTCCCATCCACTCATCAAGATTTTTCTTGAAGAGTGCTAATGAAGAAAGTACAGTTGTGTACACCTACCATAAATGTAGATGCTCAAGTGTCTTCACTGTTGCAATCATAACTGTAGGGTGTTCCTGCCGGCAGGCAGCCCGAGGTCGGCCAGAATTCTAATGTCTGGGTCCAGCGTCGGCTGTACCAGCAAGTACCCCGACGTCAGAACGCAGAGGTATAAAGCCAAAGGTTGATCTTTCATACCAAAGGGTATGACAACGCACCTTTTGGCATGGAGCTTGAGGCCATGGCTCTGACACCAGGCATCTGTCTCAGTGAGGCCCTTCTGTAGGATGTGCACATCATTTGGGGACTTGACTATGGCTCCTAGTTTGCAGTCATCTGCGAACTTAGTCACCCAGAAGCCTTCTGTGTTAGCCTGCATGTCACAGAAGTAAATACCAAACAGGAGAGGTCCCAGGACGGAACCCTATGGCACTCCACTTATCACTGCCTTGAGGTCAGATTTGGAATCTGCAACTTTTACAGTGTGGGTTCTGCCAGTGAGCCAGTTGGCAACCCATCTTGTGACGTAGGGATTTATACCTAGTTTAGTGAGTTTAGCTATAATTCCAGAATGGGGGATGGTGTTGAAAGCCTTGGCGGGGTCATGATAGGCTGTGTGAACCACCTTACCCTCATCCACGGCTTTGGTGACTGCTTCAAAGAAGTCAATAAGGTTTAGGAGACATGATCTACCTTTTACAAATCCAAACTGAGTAGGGTCCAGAGTTTGGAGATTACCAATGTCTTTGTTTATGAGTTCCATGATGATACGTTCAATGGCCTTGCAGACCAGGCTCGTCAGGCTAATAGGGCGATAGTTCCCAGGATCAGTGGTGGCTCCCCCTTTGTGGAGTGGGATAACTGTTGCTGTGCGCCATTTCAGTGGGCACAAAGCCTGATGCGAGGCTATTGAACATGGTGCTTAAGTGGGGAGCAAGTTCATTCTGAAGTTCGTGTAAAACGCAGCCTGGGATGTTGTCCGGTCCCCATGGATGTTGTGTTTTTGGCTTTACAGTGTGCAGCTTTTATCGGCGTAGTTGTGATTACAGGGACTCTGCACTCTTCCTGTATAGATATGGGCCCTTTAGGGGGTGAGAGGGGGGTAAAGTTAGCACTGAACCGATCTGCCAGGATGTTGGCAATATCAGTTGGTTCTGTAATTTTCGTGCAGATCTGGGTGTTGCCATCTAGATTCTTGACATAGCTATAGAATGCTTTGTGGTTGTCCTTGGATTTAGTGGCCATTTTGTTTTCGTAGCTAGCTTTGGAGGATCATATAAGGGATCTCAGCTTCTTACGGAGGCTGACCAGGGAAGCTCCTCCACTCATGGGATTTTACTCTCTTCCACAACAGTTTCTTCCTTCTGTTGTACAGTTTGTTTATGGCAGGGGACCACCAGATTGGCTTCCTTTTTTTTTTGAGGATAGCTTCTTGGTTCTGTTTGGGATAGCACGATCCATGCACTCGTGTAAGTGCTTATAGAGTGCATTTGTGTAGGATTCAGCAGTTGAAACTGTATTGTCCATCTGCATGGGTGTCATGAAGTTCACCACTTCTGTCTTAAGAAGCATGAAGTTGGCTTTGGAGAAATTTTTTACTGCTGTTTCCTTAATGGGGGTAGGGGTGGGATGTGGATATCAAGGGTGATAAGCTTGTATTTTTTTTTCTTTCCTTTTAGTGACATTCTAAACTACGACAAAGTGGGGTATATGCTTTTCAGTCTCCAACATATTAATAAAGTCAACAAAGTCCAATCCTTTCTACTTTTTCTTGTAAAGCCATATTTCACAAATGTGGCTTATGCTTTATAATCACAAATTTATTCACTAATTTCAGTGTTACCGCTCATCTTCCTTTTCATCTCCATCTCTCAACCCCAAACTCCATCCATCTATCCAAGGTATTCCCAATTCTTCTAGTCAACTCCTATGCTTTGTCTTTTAAGTATTTTCCTTTGTAACACTAGAAACTGTTTTACTGACAAAGTCCCTTTATGAGTTTTGAGAAGCAGAGTCCCCCCTTTCATGTTTGATGGCTCACTTTTTGTTGGATACACTTTTTGTACTTACTCCTCAGCCTGTTCTGCATCAAAAACTGATCCTCTAGGAAAAGATATTCTGAAGGCAGCTTGAATCTCAACTGCCTCTTGACATTCCCTTATTGCTGGGATAAATTTGCTTCTCTTCTGCCTGGTTAAATAATAAGTTTTCCATAAACACCCTGTCTTCAATTTTAATATTTTGCCCTTTTGACAGTTATGTCAGGATCAACTCTTTCTGCTGGTTTGAGTGCAGCTTAACTAATACAGGTCTTGGCTGCTTTTTCTTGGCCCGGTTTGGAGCATACACACAATATGTCATTTCAATTAACAAATCATGCTGTGGAACACCAGCCAAGTTGTTCCTCTTTGCTTTCATATGAAAGCTTGTTCATTCCCATTTCTCTGGTAAAGCACAAAATCTTAGGTTTTCCCTGTGCGCTTTTGCCCTCTAACTTTTTGGGACACCTTTTCTTGGGCAGTCATTTTGCTATTCAAGTTTATATACACTTTCAATGTTTCATTTATTTTAATCTGGTCTGTGCACATATGATTTCTTGTCTCTAGATTACAAATAACAAAGGCAGGGGGCTTGACTAGGTAATTTTTATGGTATCTGGGCACAAAGCTAAGGAAGATTTGTCTGCTGTCCTTCATAGTTTTACCTTGCTACTGCAAGGTTTTGAGTAAGCTAGCTGCCCGTGGTCCAAACAAAAGGTCCCTGCCAAGGGGCATCCTAGGACTTTAGCCTTAAAATCCTACGGAAAGGACTGGTTATGCAACTAACTGCATCTTCAAATGGATGAACCACTAGCAACTGCTTTGGAATAGGCCTTGACAGCATCATAGCTGTATTTTATACTACGCCTTGCCACTCCTGCTCTTATTTAGCAAGGATGAAATTTGATGCTTTGAATCTATGCCCATGTCAGCCACATCCTTGTTTAGATTAAGGAAGATAAGCGGTATTTGGTCATCTGGGTCTGTTAATAACCCTGAAAGCCAGGGTATTAGTATAGATATTTTTTTCCCTTTGTCTGACAGTAGGGCATTAGCATTTAGCAGTAGCTTAGATTTGTCTGAGGCTAAGGAAACAGCTGAAGGGTCAAGCCACAGGATTCTTAAATCTGGAACTTTGTAGAATCTCTTTGGCTTTTTGGGAGCTGGAGACAAAGTCTGGAGCTGAGGATGTGGAAATGAAAGCATTCAGAAAGGCCTCCAGTATTGCAGAGACAAGGGAAGGGGCTGAAATGCCCATCTCAAAGGCAGTAGAATGACTTTTGGACAGAGATTTGCTTAGACTCTCATTCAAAATGATTCACCACACTTATAATTAGGAGAAAGCTAATCCTAGTCAATCTGACAGCGGTTTACCTTCATAATGTCGTATCATGTAATCTCAACTCCACTTCCGCGCACACCAAACTGCGACTTCACAAAACGTCGAACACCGAATTTCCAAACTGCAAAATCTCGCCCCCTTTTTGACCCATGTTAGCACTGGTTTGTAGGTGTGGCACTGTCGGAAATGTCAAAATTCGAAGTTTTTTCGACATTCGAAAGTTTTCGCGGAAACGGTTTGGTGATGTGGCTGTTTGGTAATACGTGATCGGCATTATGAAGGTAAACAGAGCACCTGACCAGAAGAATGAATTTGAGGGGAGGAAGCTAAAGTATAGTCATCAGAATCTGAGGCCTTCTCCTCAAAATAAGAGATTCCACAGTAATAATCTTTGGAGTGAGCAGAGAAACTGAAAAGGATAGAGTTTTAAGAGCCATAACTGCATGAACAGGCTGTGAGAAAGGTCCATGCACTCCTCCCTAAGAGGAGGAAAAGTACAGTTTCGTACCTACCATAAATGTAGATGTTCAAGTGTATATACTGCTGCAGTCATCACACTTGGGTTATCCTGCCGTCAGGCGGTCCCGTAGTCGGCCGAATCCCAAAGTCTTGGTCCGGCATCTGTTGTCGTCGCTTCTTCCCTGACGTTAGCGCGTCAGGGGGATAAAAGAGGCAGCTGACGCTATTTTCTTCAGTTTTACTTGCCCTAGATGTCAGGTGCCCCCAACTAGGAAGGCAATACAAATAACTATGCAAAAATACCTTATTAGATAAACAATAGTACTAGCTGTTAGCAAATACACCATATAGGCATGCATCCAATAGATTGATGTACATGGAGTTGTAACTAACACCCTGGTATGTAGAGGGGATGGTGGGAGGGTAACCTGGACTGCAGCAGTATATACACTTGAACATCTACATTTATGGTAGGTACAAAACTGTACTATGTTCATTGTGTTATACTGCTGCAGTCATCACACTTGGGTTGAATCCCAAAGCTATGGATGGGTGGCTGGTACTAAACTGGGTTAAGGTGAAGCTAGGATGCCCTGCAGAACTGCAGTGGCAAAACCAGCTCTGGTTTTTGAGTATAATGGAAGGTGGCAGTGCTTGGTAAAGGTGTGCACTGAACTCAGTAGCTGCCTCCAGAATGTCCTTGGTTGGAACCCCCCTGAGAAAGGCTGCTGAGGTTGCTGTAGCCCTGGTAGAATGGGACCTAATATTAAAAGGCACTGCTTTCCCATGGTGCGAGTAGCAAAAGCGGATACAATGTGCTATCCATTTGGAGATGGTCTGTTTTGAAATAGCCTTTCCTTGTGAACCTGCAGCATAGGATACAAAGAGTTGGTCAGTTTTTCTGAAGGTCTTTGTCTTATCCAAATAGCAACGTAGCTGTCTGTGAATGTCCAAAGAGGTAAGGAGTCCTTCTCCTTTATTCTGGGGGTTTGGATAAAAGGTGGGTAAATGAATGGTCTGATTCAAAGCCACAGTGAATACTACCTTTGGCATAAAGGTAGGATTAGTTCGTAAAGAGATTCTGTCCTGATGGAAAATGATGAAAGGTTCCACAGCCATAAGTGCCTGTAGCTCTGAGACCCTGCGTGCTGAGGTGATAGCCAGCAACAGAGCTGTTTTCCATGACAAGTATTGTAGTTCTGCTGAGAAGGCTGGTTTGAAAGGAGGCAGTGTTAATTTTTCTAAAACGAAGTTGAGGTCCCAAGCTGGCGTTGGGGGTTTTCTAGTGGGGGGGGGGGGGTGGCCTTATATTCTTAGCCCCTCTGAGAAACTGCCTTAGTAAAGGGTGTGAGAACATGGGAGGATCCGTATTATATTGAGCTGAAATGGCTGAAGCATGGATCTTAATGGATGAGAAAGAAAGGCCTTTGTGTAGCATCTCAGTTAAATATTGCAGTATTTGAGGAATGTTTGGTATCCAAGGATTTTGGCCTTTAGCCTGGTTCCATGCACAAAATCTTTTCCATTTGTCTGATTAAGTTTTTCTGGTGCTGGGCCTCCTGGCCTCCAAAATAACATTCAAGACGTCCTTTGAGAGAAGTGTTGATTGATAATTCAAGGTATTCTCCATGCAGCTAAATTTAAAGTCCTGAGCTGACTGCGAAGGATCTGAGAGTTTTGCTGAGTCAACAGAAGTGGGAATTGAGGTAAGATCCATGGAGGGTTGTGAGTCAATGTCCTTAGTAATGGGTACTAGTGCTGACGTTGCCAGTCTGGAGCAATGAGGATCATTTGAGGTCTCTCTGATCTGACTTTCAGTAATATAGAGCTGAGTATACTTTTCTGTATTAATCTGTATTATAGAGCTAAATTGTTTGCTTAGATATCTGTTGTATATATATCTATATATATATATATATATATATATATATGTGTGTGTGTGTGTATGTGTATATATATATATATATATATATATATATATATATATATATATATATATATATATATGTGTGTGTGTGTGTGTGTGTATGTGTGTATATATATATATATATATATATATATATATATATATATATATATATATATATATATATATATATATATATATATAGAGAACAGTATATATTTTTAGCTTTATAATTTACATTCCTCACATCTGTGTTGAAACTTTTCCCAACCCCCTCATTTCCTGCCTTGTCTTCAGCTATATAATTGACTAGTGTTGTGTGTCCTGTTAATTAACAATCTGCATTCAAACTGGAACCTTAGTTTGAGAGAGAGCCTTACAGAACTATCTGCAAATATATAGAGCTGAGTATACTTTTCTGTATTAATCTGTATTATAGAGCTAAATTGTTTGCTTAGATGTCTGTTGTGTGTGTGTGTGTATATATATATATATATATATATATATATATATATATATATATATATATATATATAGAGAGAGAGAGAGAGCAGTATATATTTATTTTTTGGCTTTATAATTTGCACATTCCTCACATCTGTGTTGAAACTTTTTCCCAACCCCCACTCATTTCCTGCCTTGTCTTCAGCTATCTAATTGAGCTAGTGTTGTGTGTCCTGTTCATTAACAATCTGCATTCAAACTGGAACCTTAGTTTGAGAGACAGCCTTACAGAACTATCTGCAAATATATAGAGCTGAGCATACTTTTCTGTATTAATCTGTATTAGAGCTAAATTGTTTAGTATATATTTTTTGGCTTTATAATTTGCGCCTTCCTCACATCTGTGTTGATACTGTCCCCCCCCCCCCCCAGTTCTTGGTTGTAGTTTAAATTTGGTGGCTTTTGCTTTGCCCGCCCCACTGTAGATTTGATCTAAGACACTCCCCCCAGGCCCATCTCTTTACCGCATTCTACCTAATTAACCCTTTCTGCACTTGCTTTTAGCCCTTTTTAATTTAATTACATTTTTTCAAACTGTGTGTGGACTAATATTGCTACATATTCAAGTGTGCCAGCTTGCACTGCATGAGAATTGTATTTACTACTGCGTTTGCTACTTTTCTGAAAAAAAAAAAATTCATCTGCTTTTACTGTACTTGCTTTTCTTCCTACTTTATTTTGCTTTTGCGTCATCTTAAAAGTACTCAATTGTATTTATTTCTGCTTGGTGTAACTCATTCTAAGCCTTTTAGTTTCAACACTTGGGCTTCAGACCAGTTGTTTTACACTGAGAGGGTTTGTGGTCTGCACTGTAGTGGCAGAACAGGTAGCTTACATCCTTCTAAGTTGGGAACTGCTGATGGAGGGCTCAGTGTCTGTTATTCTAAAAGTGTATTAATTCTGGTTTAAGCACTTGGGCTTCCAGGCCAGTTATTTTACATTAAGAGGGTTCGTGGTCTGCACTCTTGTGGGAGGAGAGGCTAGACTCAGCCCTTCTGAGCTGGGAATTTCTGGTTAAAGGCTTACAGTGCGCATGCATATCTGAACTACTTACTGAAATTGGTACACCTTGTTTGCTGTAGCATAGACTAGATCCAGGCCTGCTGAATCTAGCTTTGTTTGTATAACTTGAGCACTAATCCAGGCATTCTTTAAAGTATTCAATTGTATTTATTACTGCTTGGTAGTAACTTGATTAAAGTGTAGCTATGATTTTAAGTCTTTTGATTAAGCACTTGGGCTTCAGACCAGTTGTTTTACATTAGGAAGGTTTGTGGCATGCACTGTGGTGGCAGGACAGGTAGCTTTCATCCTTCTAAGTTGGGAACTGCTGATTGAGAGCTCAGTGTCTGTTATTCCTAAAGTGTATTAGTTCTGGTTTATGCACTTGGGCTTCAGGCCAGTTATTTTACATTAAGAAGGTTTGTGGTCTGCACTCGTGGGAGGAGAGGCTGGACTCTGCCCTTCTAAGCTGGGAATTTCTGGTTAAAGGTTTTATAGTGCATGCATATTTGAACTGTTACTTACTGAAATTGGTACACCTTGTTTGCTGTAGCATAGACTAGATCCAGGCCTGCTGAATCTAGCTTTGTTTGTATGCTTGTTTGTTTGCTCATTTCCCTGGAACGCTAATTCCACCTAAAACGCGGCTTCTCAGCGCTTCTGTGGATACCTAGTGATATCTGCATTGCTTACTGTACTTATTTCCTTGTTTCACTTGAAAGAAAGTTACTGTTTGTCGTTTTTGCATTTAAGTTACCTGTAACACATTGCACTTAAGTTACCTGGCACTTGCTCACTAAAGCAATTATACAAGTCAGCACTAAAAATTAAAAGCACTACACCCTACACCCTCACTCCCCACTGGCCCTTTTTTCAATTATAAAGGAATTCCCAATATTATTCTAGCATGTCCAAAAGTCAGTTGTCAATCTCCTCTCCGGTCCAGCTGGTGAACCTGGGAATCTTAAGGCAATGTTACAACTGCCTCATGTACACACACAACCCTCTCCTCCTCCCAACAAGTTGCTTTCCCAACATGCCCACATGAGAGATGCAACCATATAGCCAAACTGGAGGCTAAGCTATCTCAACTCAGTGCTGGCATAACCAGTCAGGAGGAGAAGGAAACCGCACTCACTACAATTCCAGTCTCACATAGACCTACCACGACAGCAAACCAAACACAATCACACAAAAACATACTCGGAGGCTCTAAATAAAGATCCGCCTAAACAGCAGAAACCTCCAAAGCAGACACCCAAGCAACCGCTACCCCAAAACAAAACACGTGCAACACATCTCACAAACCCAGTGTGCCGAACAGTCATAGCCCTTAAAGGCTAAACAACACACCTGATACACTTGTAATAGGTGACTATCGTCAGGTACACTGACAACCCACTCACCAGGCTGAACAAGGAGAAGGTCACGGTGAGCAGCTTGTCGGGTGCTAGGATCTGCCACATAACACAAGCACTCAGGTCACTCCAAGGCAAGTACAAATATGACTCAGTCATTGTCCATGCTGGTGTGAATGACCTAGATTTACCTCCTGGACTACATGAAAAGAGACATAGAGGAGCTCTCTGAGCATGTAGCCCAGGCCGGTATGACCCTGACCTTGAGTAGCATCTTACCCTCACCAAGAATGATGCCACAATATGAAGACAGGATGATCAATTTCAACAACTGGCTTAAGTGCTGGTGTCATTCAAAGGGGATCCAATGCCTGTCAGCCTGGGATGATATGTATGACAAGCCACGATGCTTCGCTAGGGACGGCTTGCACCTGTCACCCCTGGGCTTTTGGATATTGGCAAAGGCTCTTGCTACCCCCATAGTGGCTTTTTTAGGCAAGGCTCAAAAGACAAACCCACCTCCATAGGTATCACAAGAGATAAGAAACTAAGAGCAATGCTACTCAACGCCAGAAGTCTAAACACCTCAAGATGCATGCACTTGAAACTCTCCTTAGCATGGAGAACATCGATATCTGTGCAGTAACAGAAACCTGGTTCAGGGCTCCTGAGAGCACCCCAGCACTACCAGGTTATACCTCATACCATGCTTTTCGGCCCCAAAACTTGGACAGAAATACAAAAGGAGGGGGAGTATCGATATTCATCAAAGATACCCACACCTCCAGGTTGGTGGCAAAGCACAAAGCATCAGAGACTATCCATGTGCAACTAACAGTGGGTAAAACTGCCTTCCAGTTTATAGCCTGCTACAGACCACTCTCCCAAACCCAGGAACCCCACTAGGCCTTCCTGAGAACACTGGAAAATATGAAGGTCTCTCCAAACACCATCATATTGGGCGACTTCAACATAGACTGGGAGCATTACTCTAGCTCCAACACCCTAGCCCAAAGGTTCCTAGAATTCATAAACTCAAATGCTATGGAACAACTTGTTACCACTCCCACAAGAGGGAAAAACATACTGGACCTGATCATCACCAACATGGGGACTCTATGCTCCAGACCAGAAGTGTATCCCTCACTGGTAAGATCAGACCATAAACTGATCTCACTGGATATTCACATCCCGACCCCACCCCCAGCCCAGAAAACCACAGTGAAAAACTTCTCTAAAGCAAATTTCACACTCCTCAAAATCGAGGTGGAATCCTTCAAAGCCCCCGGGCCTGTCGAAAATACGGCCCAGACCGCAGAATCCTTTATAAATGCATTCTATGAACACCTTCAGGAATGCATGGATCATGCAATCCCAAATAAAACCAAGACCCAATCCTCCAAAGGCAGACATCCTGTCTGGTGGACCCCAGCCATAAACTAACTATACAATAGAAGGAAGAAGCTACTACATGATAGAGCAAAATCCCAAAAAGGGAAGGCATCTCTGATCAGTATTAGCAAAAAACTAAGGGTACTCATAAAATCAGCCAAAGGCCAGCCAGAGAAAAATTGCAGGACGCTAAGGATAATTACAAGGCTTCTTTAGTTATGTTAGGAACCTGGTGGGAATTCCCAGATATGCTCAGAATTAGTCCAAAATGACAAAAAATACACCGAACCCACAGACACTGCCAACATCCTAGCTGACGGGTTCAGCGCAACCCCCCCCCCCCCATCAAAAGGGAAAATATCTATCCCAGCAGAGTGCTGCCTCAGATGCTCAGGTAAGAGCCGCCCTCTCCAAAGCAAAAAACACAGCATCAATGGGACCAGACGGTGTCCCGGGCTGCATCCTACATGAACTCCAAGAAGAGCTAAACCCAAACATAAAACTACTGTTCAATCTCAGCCTTATTTCACGATATGTACCCAAACAGTGGCGTACATTGTGCAACAGTGGTCCCTCTCCACAAAGGTGGTGCCTCAACGACCCTGAAACTATCGCCCCATAAGCCTGACTGGGGCTTGGTCTGCAAAGCTATGGAAGGATCATCATGGACCTCATAAATAAAGATATTGGGGACCTACAGACACTGGATTCTAACCAGTTCGGCACTTGTCTGCAGATCCTGTTCTCCTCTAAACCTGGTTTTCGACTTCTTGAAACAGTCACCAAGAGGCCAATGACAGCAGGAAGGGTGGTCCACACAGCTTACCTGGACCTCGCAAAGCCTTCGATACAATACCCCACTCGAGCATTATAGATAAGCTCACCAGCTTAAATATAAACCCCTATGTCACTAGACGGGTTGCAAACTGGCTCAAGGGACAGAACCACATGGGCGAGTTAGAATTGCTGGAGCCATGTCAGACTCCAAACCAAAGCCGTTACAAGTGGCATCCCACAAGGCTCAGTCCTGAACCTCTCTTGTTGAGTATATATTTCTTGGAGGTACAGGCCAACACGCGAGGACTGGGGAAGCTGTGACCAAGTTCAAGCAGGATGACTGCAAACTGGCGCCTATAACCACTCTCCAGCCGGAGACAAGCATCCTCCAAAGGTACCTAGAAACAGACAACTGGTGCCAGAGCCACGGGCCTCCAAGCTAAACGCCAAAAAAGTGTATAGTCATCCCCTTGGCAAAAACAAAGTGCCTACAAATTAACCACATAGGTGTAGGTAATCTTTTAAATACAGCGCAAGAAGTAATATAGGGAACCTTGGGGACCCAAGTTGATAGCAACTGATTTGACAAACCACGTGCACAAAGTGGTTAGAAAACATTTTATGGCGGCGGCCCACCTAACTGCATGAAGGGATTCACATCTAGATTAGGGAGGTCATCAGGCTCCCTTTACTCATCCCCTCATCAGGGCCCACAATAGAGTACAATGCCCCTTTTGGGATGTACCACCAAATACCTGCAGGTTAACTGGAAAGACCCCAAAAGTACCTCTACCAAGAGGATCAAAGGACCAAAACAGATGCCATATGCTGTCCCGGGTTAAAGAAACTCCGTGCCTCTTACCTAGTGGCATATCAGCCTGCTCAGTGAGCTGCTTACCTGTGCCTGACGAGGTGAGCAAAAGCCATGTCCAGTTCCGGAATTAAGGGACACATGCTGCACCTCAAAAATCCAAATCCCATCGTGAGCTACACGGGTCGTCGAGACTTGAACCTCAAAGCACTGGAAATAAATAGGAGGCATGCTGGAGGGACAGGATCTCCGCTAACCCAGAGGCTCCCTCTTCACTCTGGAAATAAAAATCCCAAGTCCAGGGTTAGGCAGAGTCCCTCGGCTTGACTCTCTCTTCGGCAAGAGGAATCTTGATGAGTGGATGTGGGAGATCGAGGTTTACCCCTGGGGTATCACTTCTGTGTCACTTGTTAGGACAGAGGTGGCTGCAGTATACTAACCCTCAAAAAAGGGTATAGCAAAAATTAATTTAAAATGGGTGGCTTAAAAGCCAAACATACTCTGGCTAGGCTTATATAAATGCCCTCAGGCAGTATAGCCTAGTAATGAACCTAAGGCGAACCTGCTAAGAGAGGTAGTGGTGGGAAGGCATAGGACGGTCAATGCTGTCCAACTGAAATGATAGAAGGCCCAATTTCTCTGTGGCTAAGTGGAATTACAAGTCCCCAGCAAAATTCCCCTGTAGTTGGTACTGCTGGGGAGGCAAACAGATCTAGCGTTCAAGGCCCCCACCTTGAGTTATCATTGAAAATACTTGTGTGCGGTAGTCTCCACTGTGAGGATCTACAACTTGCTTAATCTCGGCCTGCCAATATGTTTTCCTTCCTGGCAGGAATTGTGCTTGCAGTTGTAATTGGTAAGACAATGCTGTGTTCCACAAGGCATTGCCTGTCTGCATAAAGGTAGGAGTGTACCCTCCCTTGTTTATGTACCACATAACTGTGGTGTTGTCTGTCCTTAGTAGTTGTCCTGGATGCAAGAGGTCCTTGAAGGCTGTCAGTGCATTTTGCACAGCTAGCATCTCCTTTGGTTGATGTGTGTAGATGAAATTTGTTTTGCAGACCATTTGCCCTGTATGCACTGTCCTGCCAAGTGTGTGCTCCCCAGGCACAGTCTGGAAGAATATGTTGTCATAGCTTGGTTTGGTTGAGGTAAGACAAAAAGGAAGACCCCTTGTTTATTTGACATGCTTGAGCTCACCATAGGAACTCT
>NC_056741.1:1217985408-1218037049 GCF_019279795.1 Protopterus annectens
CTGGTTTAGCTGGTGCAGGAGGTAAGGAATCTGAGTTTAGACTAGATTCGGTGTAAACATCATCCAAAATGTCTAAAACTGGAGGAATTGCAAGGGGTTTATGCTGTGGGAGAAGAAGAAACTCACTGAGTCTTTTCTTAGAGTCAGAGTAATCTTGGCCTTCCCAGTGGAAGTGTTCCCTCATGGTGTGTAAAGTTTCCCCAAAAGAGTAGTCTTCGGGGGGACAGAGGGAATGGACTCATCAGCATCTGAGTCTTTAAAGGAGGGAAGGAATAATCCTGGTCCTCAGAGTTAGCTGAGGAAAGGGATGCTTGGTCAGAGGAAGGATAATCTTCCTCCAGTCTAGGCCTTTTGTCAGGAGGGGGTTGTGAACCCCTGATAATGCTAATTAAATCCTCAGCCATCTTAAGCATCTGTTTTTTAGGCATAGGGACCTGTGGGGGGGACTGTGGACCCAGTTTCCTAACTTTTAAAGGGGCTTTAAGTTTAGCATAAGACTTAATAGAGATAGTTGTCGGTTTGAAGACACCTTCAGAAACCGAAGGCCAGTCCAAAATCTCCGGATCACCATCAGGGCTGGCGTCCGAGGGGTGAAATGGAACCGGCTCCTAAGGCCCAGCAGATTCGGTCTGGGAGGCCGTCAGAATTTCTAAATCTGCGGTAGTCAGGGGCTGCGTAGGCGCCTCGCTGAAAACCGGAGAACCGGCGGCAGACCTTGCTGAGGCCTCGGTATCTGGTCTTGGTTGCCTGTCCTTATCCTTGCGTTTTTTAATCACTGCTGATGTCGGTTGCTCCGACGACATGCTATAATTAAATTTTCTGCCAAAATAAAGTCGGGCGAAATCTGCCCGACGCTTGATTGTACGGTTGTTGAACCTAGCACAAAACCGACAGACGTCGTGGTCTGGGCCTAGGCAAGGAATACAATAAGAATGAAAATCCTTATGAGGTAATCTGCTTCCCACAAGAAATGCAATTATTAACTTTGTCTGACATCGGTCTGAGGCAAGAAAAGTTTCCCCAACGGGGTACTTAGCTTTAGAGAAGACTTCGGGCTGAAATTCGATTAGAAAATCTCAGGAGCTAGCCGACTGGCACTTGCGAACTGCTTCTGCTTCGGGCACCACGCGGCAAGAAAGACTGAAGAAAATGGCGTTGGCTGCCTCTTATTCCCCTGTTGCACTGACATCAGGGAAGAAGCGACGACAACCGATGCCGGACCAAGACTTTGGGATTTGGCTGACTGCGGGACCGCCTGACGGCAGGATAACCCAATTGTGATGACTGCAGCAGTATAACACGATGAACATCATGCATAGTTTTTTTTGTTGCTTTTTCTTTGGGGTGATATCGACGTGAATTAAGGACAGAGGCTCCGACCCCTGATGTACCACTATCAGTTTTCAAAGGACATCATCCTGTAATAAAATCTGCAGTATGTTTTCTGGTCCCTCTGAGATAAGGATCAGTGATTTCCCCTTCTCATCTGCAGTAGCAATCTATAGACCTGCGTCCTCTGATGCCGTTCTGGCCCTTCAATGGAGTTGCACTAGACTGTGTCTGAGGTAGAGTTGGAGGTACTGCTGGTGCTGTAGCCTTAGAGGGTACGTCAGAATCAGACTAGGCAGAATTTTAGGCAAAGGCCTTTTGAGTTGCCCTTTGGAGTGGAAGGTGCGTCGGGGTGGAGGGAGCCACAATCTTTGAGACCAAACTGAAGCGTTTGGCACAGTCTAAGAATATGTTCAATGACGACAATACAGGAAAGCAGTGATTTGTTACAAATGACTGGCAAATGCAACAAGATATGTAATCATATTCTGCGCCTAAGTAGCAAAGACAATGGGTATAAAGGACTTTGTATGGTAACCTGCCTACCACACTCACACTTGCACCTCCTAGCTGACATCTAACAAAATCGCACCAAAACAGTTTAAAACAAGAAGGAAAGTTTCCCCAGGGGAGCACTCATCTGAATCAGAGAATGCTTATGGTACAAATGACCAGGCAAATCAAGCTGGCAGAGGGATACAGAGAGCATTTACGCTCATATGTCTGCTTATGTATCCCCTATGCTTGCAAGCTGAGGTCATACAGACGAATGCTTCTGGGAAGAAGCTTTGGTACCCCACAGGATATGTGTTGAATACCCTCTATTTGGAATAAAACAGTGATTTTAGTCAGGACATCCTTCCTTTCACTGGAAAGGTCATCAAGAAGTTTGTTTATGCACAGTTGTATTCTTTACCATCTCGTTCTGTTCCTGCTCAATTTGTCTGCACAATATTCTGCTCTGGCAGAATTTAAGTAGCCTACAGGGATAGATTGGGCCGAGTTGATAGTTTCTAGGCTATCATCCTCAAAGAGGGCTGATTCTTGTTCCCCACTGTATGTACCACGTCACTGTGGTGTTGTCTGTGTTTACTAGTAAGAGGGCCTAGAGCCCACAGATGATTTAGAAATCTGAGATTTATTAGCACCATCATTTCTTCTTTAACATGTGTATTTCAGTCTGTCACACGTTAGACAGGCCTTCAACTTCCACAGCCTAGGAAACAGCTCCTCGAGCAAAGTATGGGGCAGTTGTGGTTACAAACTGAGTAGCAGATAGAAGGGTGAAGGGAGGCCTGGGATGAGAGAGAAAGTGCAGTTGTGTACACTTACCATAAATGTAGATGTTAGTGTGTGCATTCACTGTTGTAGTCATCACACTTGGGTTATCTGCCTGCAGGTAGCTCTCAGTTGGCCCGAATACCAGAGACTTAGTATTTCTACGTCGGTTGTCGTCGCTCCAGGACTGATGTCAGGTCGTCAGGGGTATAAAAACAGGCATCAGATGCCATTACATCAATTTTTCTTGCTGCGAATGTCAGGAGCCCCCAAATATGGAGCTAAGTTATGGTGGTGAAAAATACCACCAGTAAAAAGTAAATGCCAATACATAGAGAGAGAGAGAGAGAGAGAGAGAGAGAAGGGGGCTGGAGGGGGAGGAAAAGTACAGTTTTGTACCTACCATAAATGTAGATGTTCGAAGATCCACATTGCTGCAGTCCTTACATATGGGGTAGTCCGCTGTCCTCGGTCAGCCCGAATACCAAAGTATTAGGCTGACGTCGGTCATGGGCGCTCAGAACTGACATCAGAGCGTCAGGGTACAAAAGCGCATGACCGACGTCATATCCTCAGTCTTTTCTTGCCCCAGATGTCAGAAGGCCCTAAAAAGAAAGGCCACCGCCAAA
This sequence comes from Protopterus annectens, assembly GCF_019279795.1. NCBI lineage: Eukaryota > Metazoa > Chordata > Ceratodontiformes > Protopteridae > Protopterus > Protopterus annectens. The sequence continues at coordinate 1,217,988,645 of NC_056741.1, forward strand.
AACAGAAAATACCCCAAAACACAAATACAAACAATAACTACCACCCAAACCCCACCACCAATCCAAACTACAGAGGGGAAGGAGGGAGTGGACTGCAGCAATGTGGATCTTCGAACATCTACATTTATGGTAGGTACAAAACTGTACTATGTTCTTCATCTCACATTGCTGCAGTCCTTACATATGGGTAGAATCCCAAAGCAGAGGTAAAGGGAGGTTGGCAAAATCATAAAGCATTGGGAGCTGCCAAAATGCCCTGTAAAATTGCAGTGGCAAATCCAGCCCTAGATTTAGAATAAAGTGGAAGGTGGAAGGTGGTAATGTTTAGAAAAAGTATGCACTGAACTCCAAGTAGCTGCTTCCAAAATATCTTTAGTAGCTACCCCCCTTAAAAAGGCTGTAGAAGTGGCAGTAGCCCTAGTGGAATGAGGCCTGATTCCAGCCGGAATCTCCTTACCATGATGGGAATAACAGAAAGCAATACAAAAACCAATCCACTTAGAAATAGTTTGTTTTGAAACAGGTTTTCCCTGAGAACCCAAAGCAAAAGAAACAAACAACTGCTGAGACTGTCTGAACCCTTTAGTTCTGCTCAAATAATAGCAACTGCCTATGAATATCCAAAGTGTGCAAAATCTTTTCCCCTTTATTTTGGGGTTTTGCATAAAAAGTAGGCAAATGAATAGTTTGGTTTAAGGCCACACTAGAAACCACTTTAGGCATAAATGTAGGATTAATGCAAAGATACCCTATCCTTATGAAAAATTAGGAAAGGCTCAACTGCCATAAGGGCCTGTAATTCAGAAACCCTTCTCGCAGAGGTAATGGCCAACAAAAAAGCAGTCTTCCATGATAAAAACTTCAACTCGGCAGTAGCTGCAGGCTCAAAGGTTTGTAGAGTGAGTTTCTCCAACACAAAATTGAGATCCCAAGCAGGAGTAGGAGCTCTCGTGGGGGTCTTATGTTCTTTGCCCTCTAAGAAATTGCTTAAACAAAGGATGAGAGAATAATGGAGGGTCACAGTCATAGTGAGCAGAAATGGCTGCAGCATGAACCTTTATAGAGGAGAAAGACAAACCCTTGTCCAATAACTCAGTAAGATATTGAAGAGAAATACTTAAATCAGGCTTGGAAACATCAAAGTCCTTTGCTTTGCTCCAAATAAAAAACCTCCTCCATTTATCAGCGTAAACTTTCCTTGTACTAGGCCTTCTGGCCTCCAAAATAACATTCAAAACTTGTTGTGGAAGCTGAGACCCTCCAGGGTCTAGAACAGAATATGCCAGGCTGTTAGATGCAGAGACTGAATTTTGACATTGAGTAAGTGATTGCCCTCCTGAGACAAAAGGTGTGGAATCGAAGGCAAAGGCCATGGAGACTCCCGTACCAAACTTCTCAGTAGTGAGTACCAATGTTGTCGAGGCCAATTTGGAGCTATTAAAATCATAGATGGCTTGTCCTGTCTGACCTTCAAGAGTACCTTTGGGAGGAGAGGCAGAGGTGGAAAGGCATAGACGTGAAGATTGCTCCAACTGAATGATAGAGCATCCACCCTCCAAGCTGTGGGATGAAACATTTTTGTGCAAAACTTTGGCAACTGGTAGTTTAGTGGAGAAGCGAACAGATCTATGTCTGGAGTTCCCCAGAACACTGTCAACTTTCGAAATACATGAGGATCCAATTTCCACTCGTGGGGATCCACTATCTGTCTGCTCAACACATCTGCTAAGGAGTTCTGTGCTCCTGGTAGAAACCTTGCCTGAAGATTTAGCTGTAAACTGAGAGCAGTCTCCCACAAAATCATTGCTTGCCTGCAAAGAGGGTACGAATGTGTTCCCCTTGCTTGTTGATGTACCACATGACAGTTGTGTTGTCTGTTTGAATCAACACCTGTCCTGGGAGAAGTAAATCCTTGAAAGCCATCAATGCAAATTGGACTGCTAACATCTCCTTCAAGTTGATATGCAAATGTTGAAGTCTGGCAGGCCACGTGTCTTGTACCCATTTTCCATTGAGATGTGCTCCCCAAGCTTTGTCTGAGGCATCCGTTGTTAGAATCTGACTCGCCTCTGGTCGGGTCACAGAGTCTCCCTTGTTTAGGTGACATTCCTGAGCCCACCACAAAAATTCCTTTTGAATGCAAGGTATTATTTGAATGACAGTGTCCAGATCTTGGCAGTGTTGTGTCCATACATTTTTGAGATACCATTGAAGCTTCCTCATATGCAGTTTGGCATTGGGAAGCACCAGAATACAAGATGCCATGAACCCCAAGGCTTGAAGGACTGTCCTTGCAGTCAGCCTGGACCGAAGAGACAATTGATGGAAGTAAAGAGAAAGATTCTTTTGTTTGTCCGGGGTCAAAAAGGCCATCTGGGATGCTGTATTCAGTCTCACACCCAGAAAGCACATGTCCTGAGAGGGTACTAGACTGGACTATGTTTCGTTCACAGAATACCCTAGGCACCTTAACACTGCCATCACATACTGCAGATGATGAAGAAGTTCGTCCTTGTCTTGAGCCAGAATCAGGCAATCGTCCAAATAAGGATAAATTTGTATTCCTCTTAACCTGAAGAAGGCTATCACTGGAGCCAGAACCTTTGTGAACACTCTGGGCGCAGTAGATAAGCCAAAGGGCAATGCAGAGAACTGATAATGAAAAGTCCCAGCCAGCAGGTACTTTCTGCAACTGGGCCTGATAGGAACATGAAGATAAGCCTCTTTGAGATCCAGAGTTACCATCCAGTGATCTTTGCCCAGCAGAGGTAAAAGCTGTTGTAACGTCAACATTTTGAACTTTGGAATGTCCAGATATGTGTTGAGGATAGATAAATCCAAAATCGGTCTCCACGTGTTCCCTTTCTTTGGTACTAGAAACAGGCGAGAATAAAATCCTAGGCCCACTTCTGACAGAGGAACCGGTTGTACAGCTCCCATTTGAAGAAGTAAAGAAATCTGCTTGTGAGCCTCTAGCCTTTGCTGAGGAGGAACGTCTGGCATGCCTTTGAAAGGAGGCAAGGTATGGAAATAAAACTTGTAACCTTGGTTTATAATGTCCAATACCCATTTGTCCTGGGTGATTAAAAGCCAGTTTTGTTTGAAGAGTGCCAACCTTCCTCCCAAAGGTGCTGCCAGGCAAGAAGAATCTGGCAGCTGAAAATGCAGGTCATTGGGCCTGTTTACGAAAGGACTGGCCCCTGCCCTCACCGAAGATTGTGCAGGTGAACTCCATGTTCTAGGCCTGAAGGTACTCTGAGCTCTGCCCCTACCACGCCTAGATCTACCCCTAGACTGAGAATCAGAGGAAGGATACGCCCACCCCTTAGTAGGCCAATTTCTACTAAACTTTGGAGGCTGCACCTGCAAAAAAATCTTTAACAGTCTGCATAGACTTAGCCTTGTCTTCCATTTTCTTCAAGACTGACTCCACAGGTGGACCAAACAAAACTTCAGACTGTAAAGGAGCATCCAAAATCCTGGTCTTAACATGCTCTGACAAATTCTGATCCTTAAGCCAGGCGTGCCTGCGAAGAACTGAACCAGTGGCAGCCACCCTGGAAGAGGCCTGTAAAGCATCAAAACCACACTGTAAAGAATACTTACCCACCTGTTCAGAGACATGTACCAAATCCTGTAATTCTTTACACTCTATGCCCTCTGCCAGAGCATCCACCTTAGATTTTAATTGAGTAAGGAGAAAATTCTGATACTTCAACATATGAAACTGGCAATTCAAAGCCCTCATTGCTAAAGTAGAAGAGGTATACACCTTTTTACCCCATCTATCCAAAGCTCTATCCTCTTTATCTAGAGGAACTGGATTTTTTACAACAGAGGCCCTGACACCCTTAGGTCCCTGGCTAATAGTTTCTGGGTCTGCCCTAGGACTCTTATAGAGGTATTTATGAGCCTCAGGCACCCTGTAATACCTATCCGGTTTAACTGGCGCAGGAGGTAGAGAATCAGGATTAAGGGAAGCCTCTGAGAACACATCTTGAACAACATCCAAAACAGGGGGTATAGCCAAGGGTCTATGCTGTGGTAAAAACAAAAATTCTCTAAGCCTCTTCCGTGAATCAGAGAAATCCTGACCTTCCCACTTAAAATGTTCCCTCATAGAATGAAGTGTTTCTGAAAAAGAAAAATCCTCTGGAGGAGAAGCAGAAGGAGTGGAATCCTCTGCATCAGAATAAGGAGTGAAATCCTGAATGTCTTCGGCCGAAGACTCTGAATCATCAGAGGCCTGATCCAAACTTTCCAACTCTGGCTCCACCCTACGCCTCTTATCAGGAGGGGGCATAGAACCTCTAATCAGAGTAATCAAATCTTCTGCCATTTTAAGAATGTGCTTCTTAGGCACAGACCCTGCTGAACAAGGAGTGACACCAGAAGAAGACAAACCAGTCCTGCCTTTGGAAGAAGCCTTAGAAACAGAAGGAGAAGGCCTAACCACCTTAGGAAGGGAAGGGAGAACAGTAACCTGAGAAGCCCCCTCAGCCTGACCTGCCTTCTGAGAGGCCACATCTTGCAAAATCAGAGTCTCCCCCTGAGACTCAGAAACCTCCCGGAACCACCGGTTCCACCGAAGCCTCTAAAGAACCGGCGTCCGGAACGGACGACTCATCCTGTCTGGGTTTTACAGTTTTGTCTTTGCGCTTCTTTGCGGGCGTCGGAGGATCCGGCGGCATATTATAATTACACCGCTTCGAAGACCAGCCTAGCGCAATCTAACCTTCGTTTTATGGTGCGCTTATTAAACCTAGCACAAAAGAGACACCCGACTATGTCGTGCTCAGGACCCAAACAAGGAATACACAAAGAATGATAATCCCTATGCGGTATCTGTTTCCCACAAGAAATACAATTATTCACTTTTTCTGACATCCGGTAAATAACTGAGGCAAGAAAAAAACAAAATATTCTAACGGGTACTTAGCCCAACTTGGATTCGGTCTGAAACTCCAAACACGAAAAATTTCAGAACGCCGAACGGCACTTGCAACGCTGCTTCTGCATCGGACCATGCGGCAAAAAAGACTGAGGATATGACGTCGGTCATGCGCTTTTGTACCCTGACGCTCTGATGTCAGTTCTGAGCGCCATGACCGACGTCAGCCTAATACTTTGGTATTCGGGCCGACCGAGGACAGCGGACTACCCCATATGTAAGGACTGCAGCAATGTGAGATGAAGAACATCCAGGACTGCAACAGTGAATACACTTGAACATCTACATTTATGGTAAGTGTACACAACGGTATTACGTTCTTCGTGTTTCACTGTTGCAGTCATCACACTTGGGTAGATTCCCAAACCTGAAGAAGGGTGGAGGCAGTCAAGAAGAGTTGGGGCTGGCTAGTATGCCTTGCAGCACTGCTGCAGCAAAACCTGCCCTGGATTTGGAAAAGATAGGCAGGTGGTAATGCTTGGTGAAGGTGTATACAGAACTCCATGTGGCAGCTTCCAGGATGTCCCTGGTAGGGACTCCCCTGAGGAATGCTGTAGAGGTAGAAGTTGCCCTGGAGGAAATGTGTTCTGATCCCCTGAGGGGTTGGTTTTCCATGGTGCTTGCAGAAGAAATGGATGCAGTGTGCTATCCATTTGGAAATAGTTTGCTTGGAAATGGCCTTGCCCTCTGCACCTGGTGCAAAGCTAACTAGTAACTGGTTAGATTTCCTGAAGGGCTTAGTCCTATCCAGGTATAATCTGAGCTGTGCACATCCAGGGCGTGCAGGATCCTTTCCCTTTATTTTGAGGATTAAGGAAGAAGGTTGATAAATTGATTGTTTGGTTGAGAGCCACACTGGAAACCACTTTAGGCATAAAGGAAGGGTTAGTCCTGAGGGAAACCCTGTCAGCATGGAAAATAATGAAGGGTTCCACAGCCATAAATGCTTGTAGATCAGACACTCTTCTAGCTGAGGTGATGGCCAGAAGTAAGGCTGCTTTCCAAGAGAGGAACTTTAACTCTGCTGACGCTGCAGGCTCAAAGAGGGGTAGCATTGAGTTTTTCCAGTATAAAGTTAAGGTCCCAAGCAGGGGTGGGTGCTCTCCTTAGTGGCCTTAAGTTGTTTGCCCCTCTCAGGAACTGCTTGATAAGAGGGTGAGAGAAGAGAGGCGGCTTAGTGTTGTAATGAGCCAAAATGGCAGAGACATGGATCTTAATGGAGAAGGATAGGCCTCTGTGGAGTAGATCTGCTATGTAATCCAGGATTAGAGGCAGGGAGGGCAGAGATGTCCTCTCCTTTAGAATGAATCCAGGAGCAGTACCTCTTCCACTTATCAGCATAGGATTTCCTTGTACTGGGTCTTCTGGCCTCAAGAATGACGTCCGGCACCTGTTTGCTTAGGATGGTTACTGGGGGAGATTTCAAGGAATAAGCCAGGTTGCAAGATTTAGGGTTTGCAGTTGCGGATGAAAGATCTGTCCCTCCCTGCTGTGAGAGCAGGGTTGGGTTCTAGTGTAGGTGGATAGGGTGGCACTGACAGGCTGCACAGGAGTGGGTACCTGTGCTGGCGTGGCCAGTCCGGGACAGTTAGAATTGTCCTTGGTCTGTCCTGTCTTATTTTGAGCAATACTCGTGGGAGAAGGGGCAGAGGGGGGAAGGCATAGATTGAGAGATTTACCCACTGGAAGAATAGGGCATCCTCTTTCCAGGCCCTGCTGTGAGGTGTCCTGGTGCAGAATTTGTTGAGCTGGTGATTCCAGGGGGAGGCAAAGAGATCCACCTCCAGGGTCCCCTATTTCTTAATCAGAAGGCTGAAGGTGCTGGGGTCTAATTGCCACTCGTGTGGGTCTAGGAGATTTCTGCTTAAGTAGTCTACCAGCGAGTTTTGTTTGCCTGGCAGGAACTGAGCTTGCAGACTGACCTGCATATCCCAAGGCCGTGTTCCACAGGGCCATGGCTAGCCTACAGAGTGGGATCCCCCCCTGCTTGTTGATGTACCATATAACTGTGGTGTTGTCTGTTTTTATTAGCAGGTGTCCTGGAGAGAGTATGGATATGAAAGCTGTCAGAGCGTGCTGCACCGCTAGCATCTCTTTTAGGTTGATGCGCAGACGAATTTGACTTGGGCTACAGTGACCCTGAATGCACTTGCCGTCCATGTGTCCCCCAGGCATAGTCTGATAGGTCTGTGGTTAGGGTCTGGGCGGTATGGGGTTGACTAAAGGGCAGCCCCTTGTTGTGGTTGCATGCTGCTGCCCACCAAAAAAACTCTGTCCTTAGACAGGGTATGATAGGAATGACTGTTTCCAGGTCCTGAGTATGCTGGTACCAAAGACTTTTTAAGTACGACTGAAGTTTCCTCATATGCAGTCAGGCATATGGAATTAGTAGGATGCATTAGGCCATGAACCCTAGGGCCTGCAGGATTTTCCTTGCGGATAGCTGGGCTCTGGTGGCCATTTGAGTAAAGTAGGCTGTCAGAAAGGCTTGTTTTTCTGGAGTGAGGAATGTCATCTGAGATGCTGTGTCCAAGCTTGCTCCCAGGAACACAATCTTTTGATTGGGGACTAGTTTTGATTTATTTTCATTGATGGTGTACCCCTGGGAGGTTAGAAGGTTTTTTTTTTACAAATGTTAGGTGCTGCAACATTTCCTGACTGTCTGCCTGAATCAGGCAGTCATCCAGGTATGGGTAAATTTGAATATTTCTCTGTCTGCAGTAATGGCTGGAGTCAGGCACTTTGTGAATAACTCTGGGAGCAGTGGATAAGCCAAAGGGAAGTGCAGAGAACTAATAATGCATAGATCCTGCCCTGAAGTGTAGGTATTTCCTGAAGTGTAGGTATTTCCTGCAGAACTCCCTTATAGGGATGTGCAGGTAGGCTTCTTTTAAGTCTAGGGTGACTACCAGGCATCTTTGGCTAACATTGGTAGAAGCTGCTGCAGGGTGAGCATTTTGAATTTTGGTACCACTGGGAAGGTGTTGAGAATTGAAAGAGCTGGGATTGGGCGGCAAGTGCCCTCTTTACTGGGTACCAGGAAAAGACTGGAATAGAATTCCTTGACCTATCTGTTCTGCAGGAACCGGATGAAATGCCCTTAAAGAGAGCAGAGATTGAACTTGGTTTTGTACCTCTGCCCACTGGTTTGGAGGGAGATCTGCGAACCCATTTGGGGTTGGCAGTGAGTGGAAGTAAAATTTGTACCCCTGGGATACAATGCTGAGGACCCATCGGTATGGGGTGATGGAAATCCAGTTTTTTTGCATGAAGGGCATGTTTTCTTCCTAGGGACACACGCTGTTGGGCAGAGGTGGGTAGTGGAGTAGAGAAGCCATTGGGAATTCTTTCCATAAGGGGGTGGGGGTTAGCACTTCCTGCTTTAGAGGTGGAGGCAATCCACTGCTTAGATCTCTGCATACCCTGAGACTGTAGTCTGGGGGGACGGTTTCCCCTGGGTCTAGGTTGAGATGGCCTTGAGGGGGCTGGAAAGGACCAATGTTTCGAGGGGCAATGCATACTGAATCTAGGAGGCTGTACTTGCAAAAATTCTTTGTCTGCATAGATTTAGCTTTTTCTTCCATCTTTTTAAGAACCTCTTCTGCTCTGGTGCCAAATAGATTGTCCTTGTTCAAAGGAGCATCAAGTAACTTTGATTTGACATGGTCTGGCAAGGTCTGCTCCTTAAGCCAAGCATGCCTTCTCAGTACAGAACCAGTGACTGTTGCCCTGCAAGATGCTTCTAGGGCATCAAAGTCGCACTAAAATGTATGCTTGCTGACTTCCAGAATGCATAAGCTCTTGCAATTATTTAATTTTCTGCAGTCTGAAAAGGTAGCTATTTTTTTGCTTACGTTCCATAGTATGTTGCTGGTACTTTAGCATGTGGAACTGACCATTCACAGCCCTAATGGCGAGAGTTGCAGAGGTATACACTTTCATACCCCATCTGTCCAAAGCTCTGGAATCCCTGTCCGAATGGGGTGGGATTCTTAGCTGTAGTGCCTTTGATACCTTTAGGCCCCTGGGAGATGACCTCTGGGTTTGCAGTAGGATTTTTGAAAAGGAATTTGTGATTGTCTGTCTGGTTTCCTAGGAGCAGGGGTAAAGTATCAGGAGTAAGACTGGATTCCATAAAGACATCATCCACAACATCCAAGACTGGGGGTATTGCTAAAGGCCTATGTTGTGGCAAATCTAGAAATTCTCAGTCTCTTTTTGGATTGAGGATAGTCTTGGCATTCCAAATGGAAATGCTCTCTTAAAGTACGTAGGGTTTCACCAAGAGAAAACTCCTCTGCAGGAGAGGCAGAGGGAATGGATTCCTCTGCATCTGAATCCTTGTAAGCAGATAAGGGAATGTCTTCATAATCAGATACCTCAGAGTCGGACTCGGTCTGTTGTTGCTGCTGGGGACTGGTCTCTTTCTCTTAGCAGGGGAAGGCTGACTTCTAATCAGCATAATAAGGTCTTTTGCCATTTTAGGCATTTGTTGTTGTGGCAAGGGAGCAGTTGCATGCGCTTGGTCTTCGGTTTCCTAGGAGTAGCGCATACGCTTGGCCTTAGAAACTCGGTAGTTTTAGACAGAACTGAAGACGCCAAACAGTCGGTTTGAGTCGGACATCGGTAGTGCGAAGAACTTCCTCAGAAGCCGGTGCCTGCTCAGCGGCTCTGGACCCATCCAAGGTAGAGACATCCGCAGGTTCCATAATCGAAGTGTCTAGCGGCATACCGGACTCCAAATGGGTCTCGGTAGAGGCCTGCGAAAGCACCTCACTGTGTAGCGGCGGACTGGTGACTAGCTTAACGGAAGCGTTGTCGGCAGCTTTGGACCTGTGTGGTCTGTTTCTGTCTTTATCCTTACGCTTTTTTTGGAATATCAGTAGTCGGACGGCTGACCGAAGCCATTTCTGAACACAGAGAGAGAGAACAAAAGTGTTTAAGGACAAAAAGGGCCCGACGATGGATGGTTCGGGCATTGAACAAGGCACAAAACCAACAGGGAGGTACGTCGTGGTCTAGGCCTAAACAGGTGAAGCAGTAAGAATAAAAATCTCGATGTGGTATTTGCTTTCCACAGGCAAGACAACTGTTACGTTTTCTGACATTGGTTAGAGGAAGAAAAAGGATCCCCAACGGAGTACTTAGATTTAGAAGACTTCAGGATGATTCAATTCGTAACGAAAAACTCAAGTAGTGGCCGACTGGCACTCGTGCAAACTGTTTCTGCTACAGGCTCCTCGAGAAGAGAGTGATGTAATGGTGTTGGCTGCCTGTTTGTATACCCCTGACGACCTGACGTCAGTCCTGGAGAGACAACAACCAACACAGAAATACTAAGTCTCCGCCTGCAGGTAGCCCTCAGTCGGCCCGAATACCAGATAACCCAACTGTGATGACTGCAACAAAACACAAAGAACATCTGGTCCACCCACCACAGTAACTCCTTTTTTTTTTTTTAGTAACAGGAGTACTAGAATATGAAATGATACAGGGTGCTGGTGTTAGGTCCAATCAGACTTGAGGAACTACTGAATTTTCCTCAAGTAAAGTCAGGCCAAAGGAATAATTAGAATGGTAGAACCAATGAAACCCCAAATCCGGATGTATTTCAAGGCAAATACAGACATGCTGGAGAATATGAGAAATTGCTCCTTGCAAGTCTACTTTGTCTTAAGGAAGAAAACCCACCAAGGGGGCTGTATCTAGAAGAGATCTCAGAAACACCATACTTTGAAATGGAATGAAACAAGATTACTCTTATGTTCACCTGAAATCCCAGACTCAGAAAAAGGTTTCTTATCCAAGCTACATATTTTTGACAAGCTGAAAAAGAATCTTCAAAAAATAATGCAGTCTAAATACTGAAAAATGAGAATGCTCTGTATTATGCAATGGGCTATTACTGGTACCAAGCACTTTGCAAACACCCTTGTAGCTGTAGACAAATCAAAGGGTACGACAGAGAACTGAAAATGTGAACCAGACACAAAAATGTCTGAAACCGTTGAGAATTTGATGGCCAGCAGCTTTTAAATCCACAGTTACCAAAAATCTGAGAGGTGGGATGAGAGCTAACAAAGACTGCAGAGACAGCATTTTGAGCTGTGAGATTTAGATGTAAAGTTTTGGAGGAAAAAAAAAAGGCGTAGAACAGGTCTCAAAGTTCCTTCTTTATTTGACACCAGAAAAATTATTGAATAAAATCCTCTCTCTGATCTGGGTTAACAGATTCTGAGACTCCTTGAGAAACCATTTGCTACAGAAAAGGAGTAAACAGTGAGGTTTGATTGGCCAGATGTGGCGGAATCCACTGAGGAGGAGGAAAGTAATAGTACAGTTGTGTACCTACCATAAATGTAGATGTTACAGTGTATTCACTGTTGCAGTCATTACACTTGGGTTATCCTGCTGGCAGGCAACCCGCAGTCGTCCAGAGTTCCAAAGTCTTGGTCCGGCGTCGGTTGCTGTCGCCTCTTCCCTGACGTCAGTGCACCAAGGGTATAAACGTTGCAAACAACACCATTTTCTTCAGTTTTTCTTGCCCCAGATGTCAGGTGCCCCCAGACAGGATACGCAAAACACAGCAAACAAGCAAGCACAAAGCAAGCCACACACCAAACAGCCAATACTTCTCCGGCAATTCTCCTTTATTAGTAGAAGTATTGGCTGTTTGGTGTGTGGCTTGCCCCCAGACAGGAGGCTGGAAAGATGAAATTATGCCAAAAAACATGCACATATTACTATAAACATTTCCTTCATCTACAAGCAAATACACCACATAGGTACTATAGAGATGAGTAGTACAGAAAAGTCCCAGCAATGAAAAAAGGGGGATGGTGGGTGGGTAACCTGGACTACAACAGTGAATACACTCGAACATCTACATTTATGGTAGGTACACAACTATACTATGTTTGTGTTTCACTGTTGCAGTCATTACACTTGGGTAGAATCCCAAAGCTGAGGATGGGTGGCTGGGTATAAATTGGATTTGGAGAGGCTAACAAGCCCTGCAGAACTGCAGTGGCAAAGCCTGCTCTAGATTTAGAGTAGAGAGTAAGTGGTAGTGCTTGGTGAAAGTGTGCATTGAGCTCTAAAATGTCTTTGGTTGGTACTCCTCTGAGGCAAGCTGCTAAAGTGGCTGCTGCTCTGGTAGAATGAGGCCTAATGCCCTTAGGCACTGATTTGCCATGGTGTGCATAACAGAAGCGGATGCAGTGTCCTATCCATTTTGAGATTGTCTGCTTTGTAATAGGCTTTCCTTGTGATCCTGCAGCATATGCTACAAACAGTTGCTCAGTTTTTCTGAAAGCTTTTGTTTTGTCCAAGTAGAATCGTAGCGGTCTGTGTATATCCAAAGTGTGCAGAAGTCTCTCCCCTTTATTCTGGGGATTTGGGTAAAACATAGGTAAATGAATGGTTTGGTTTAAGAACACATTGGAGACCACATCTGGCATGAATGTTGGGTTTGTCTTAAGAGAAACCCTGTCCTGATGAAAAATGAGGAAAGGTTCCACAGCCATTAATGCCTGTAACTCTGAGACTCTTCTTGCTGAAGTTATTGCTAGGAGCAGAGCAGTTTTCCCATGACAAGAATTTTAGATCAGCTGTGCTGGCTGGTTCAAAAGGAGGCAGTGTGAGTTTTTCTAAAACAAAATTGAGGTCCCAAGTAGGTACTGGTGCTCTCCTTGGGGCTCTTATATTTTTTGCCCCTCTGAGGTACTGTCGTAGTAGAGGATGTGAAAAAATAGGAGGTTCCGTATTTTAATGAGCTGAAATGGCAGAAGCATGGATTTTAATGAGAAAGATAAGCCTTTGTCCAGCATCTCAGTTAGGTATTGTAAACTCTGAGGTATATTTGGAACAAGTGGTTCGAGCCCTTGTGCCTGGTTTCAAGCACAGAATCTCTTACATTTTTCTGCATAGTGCTGGGCCTCCTGGCTTCTAAAATGACATCCATAACAGCTTTAGAGAGAGGTGCAGTCTCTGAGTGGCTACATTATCTGCCATGCTGCCAGGTTTAAGGTTCTGAGTTGACTGTGCAGAATCTGATTGTTTTGTTGCGTCAGAACATGAGGAATTTGAGGTAGAAGGCAAGCTGGGCCTTGAGATAAACTCTTTAGGACTGGGTACCAGTGCTGGCGTGGCCAGTCTGGGGCAATCAGGATCATTTTTGGCCTTTGTCTGACTTTTAGTAGCACCTTGGTAAGAAGAGGCATCGGAGGGAAGGCATAGCCTGTCAGGCCTTTCCAGCTGAATGATACAGCATCCATTTTCCATGCTTGAGAGTGATAAGTTCTTGTGCAAAATTTCTGCATTTGGTAATTGTGAGGTGAGGCAAAAAGATCCATGTCTGGGCGTCCCCACTTCCTCGTTATCATGCTGAACACTTGTGGATTTAGCTTCCATTCGTGAGGATCCATAGATTTCTGCTTAGTTCGTCTGCCAGTGTATTTTTTTTGTTCCTGGCAGGAATTGTGCCTGCAAATGTACTTGATAGGTCAGTGCTGTGTTCCACAAAGTAATGGCTTGTCTGCATAGGGTGTAGGAATGTGTGCCCCCTTGCTTGTTTATGTACCACATAAACTTTATTTGTCTTTATTAATAGTTGTCCTGGATGTATTAGGTCCTTGAAAGCTGTCAGGGCATTCTGTACAGCTAGCATCTCTTTTTGATTGATGTGAAGATGCATTTGTTCCTTGGGCCACATGCCCTGAATACATTTTCCTGCCATATGTGCCACCCCCAGGCATAATCAGATGCATCCGTTATTGTCTGCCTGGCTGTGGGTAAGGTGAAAGGCTGTCCCTTGTGGTGACAGGCCTGGAACGACCACTGAAACTCCTGTTGCAGGCAGGGAATTAAAGTTATGATTGCCTCCAGGCTGTGACAATGCGAAGTCCAAACACTTTTTAGATATCATTGTAGTTTCCTCATATGGAATTAGTAGAACTCAGGATACTATGAACCCCAGGGCCTGCAGAATTTTTCTTGCAGGGAGCTGGGTTTTTGTTGCCATCATTTGAAAGTAATGAGTCAGTTGTCTTTGTTTGTCTGGCGTGAGATAAGCCATCTGGGCAGTTGTATTTAAGCTTGCACCTAGAAAAATTATCTCTTGAGAGGGCACTAGTTTTGATTTCTTTTTGTTTACTGTGTACCCTAGGCAAATTAGCAATCTTTTTACAAACGCCAGATTCTTTAGAAGAATGTCCTTGCTCTCTGCTCGAGCAAGGCAGTCGTCCAAGCAGGGATATATTTGAATTCTTTTTTGTCTGCAAAATGCAATTACTGGTGCCAGGCATTTTGTGAAGACCCTGGGTGCAGTAGATAAGCCAAAGGGCAGTGCAGAGAATTGGTAATGCAATGAGCCGGCTATGAATCTGAGGTATCTTCTGCAAGATTGTCTGATTGGGACATGCAGGTATGCCTCCTTGAAGTCCAAAGTAATTAGCCAAGCCTTCTTGCCCAGCATGGGCAGAAGTTACTGTAGTGTTAACATTATGAATTTTGGAACATCCAGGAAAGTATTTAGGATTGATAGGTCCAGTACTGGTCTCCAGGCTTTGTCCTTTCTGGGTACTAAGAAAAGTCTTGAGTAAAATCCTTGTCCCTGTTCTTGCTGTGGAACTTTCTGAATAGCTCCCATGTCCATAAGAGCAGCAATCTGTTTTTGTGCCTCTGCCCATTGGTTTTGTGGCAGGTCTGGCATACTTTTGGTTTTGGAAGCGTGTGGAAGCGGAACCTGTAACCCTGAGAAACAATATTCAGCACCCATTGGTCCTGGGTGATCATGTGCTAATTTTTTGAGAAAAGTGCTAGCTTGCCCCCTAGGGGTGCTGTCAAAAGGTAAGTGCTTGGCATTTGTAGAGGGAAGTCATTGGAACTGTTTCCTATTAGGTTGTGATTTGTCCTCCCCTCCTTTGGGGGCTGAAGCCCCCCATTGTTTAGGTCTGTAGGAGCCTTGGGGCTGAGATCTGCCTCTTGGGTGTCTGTATCTGCCTCTTTGTGGCCTGTCTGACACTGGAAAGGACCAATTTTTTTTAAGGCCAGTTTCTGCTAAATCTAGGTGGTTGAACCTGTAAGAAATCTTTCACTGTCTGCATTGACTTTGCTTTATCCTCCATTTTCTTTAACACCTTTTCTACCTTAACACCAAACAAAGTATCATGCTGTAGTGGAGCATCCAATAATTTTACTTTAACATGGTCATTCTTTCAGCCAAGCATGCCTTCGAATAACAAAGCCTGTAACTGCGGCTCTACAAGAAGCCTCTAATGAATCAAAACCACATTGCAGAGTATGCTTTCCCACTTGTTCAACTGCATGCAATAAATCCTGCATTTCCTTACTGACAGGACTTTCTGTATTTGAAATCATTTTCTGTTTTAACAATGACATGAGGTACTGTTGATATTTAAGCTTGTGAAACTGGCAGTTTAAAGCTCTTCCAGCTAAAGTAGCAGAAGTGCAAACTTTTTTCACCCATCTGTCCAGATCTCTGGAATCCCTATCCGAGAGGACAGGATTTTTAGCAGTGGAAGCCTTAACCCCTTTAAGACCCTGAGAAATTGTTTCTGGGTCTGCAGCGGGGTTTTTGTAAAGAAATTTATGAGAGTCAGGGACCCTGTAATACCTGTCTGGCTTGACTGGTGCAGGGGGTAAAGAATCAGGAGACAGACTGGATTCAGAAAAAACATCAACAATATCAAGCACAGGAGGGATAGCCAGGGGCCTATGCTGAGGCAATAAAAGGAAGTCTGAGCCTTTTCTTGGATTCTGAATAATCCTGGCTCTCCCAATGGAAATGCTCCCTCATGGTGTGCAGGGTTTCCCCAAAAGAATAATCCTCAGGCGGAGAGGCTGAAGGTATGGACTCTTCTGCATCAGAGTCCTCATAGGGAGGGAGAGAATATCCCTGATCAGAAGAGGAATCAGAGGAAATGGAAACCTGGTCAGCGGAATCATAGTCAGTGTCTTGCCTAGGCCTTTTGTCAGGAGGGGGATGGCAACCCCTGATTAAAGTAATTGGGTCTTCGGCCATTTTAAGCATCTGTTTCGTTGGCATGGATGACTGTTCTGGAGAATGCTGCACTTGTTTCCTTGTCTTTAATGGTGTTTTTGACTTTGCCTTTGCTGCTGTAGTGGGCTTAATTGTACGCTGTGAAGGTCTGAAAACACCCTCAGAAGCCGATGCCTGCTCAGCGGCTCCATCTGACGGTATAGTTTCCGTAGGCCGAATACCTCAAGTTTCCACAGGCCTCTGTGTCTCCATGTGGCTGTCGGTTACGGCCTGTGGCTCTGAGGTAGCGGGTGTCAAGGGCTGCGAAAACGCCTCACTGAGAACCGGCGACTGGCCTAGAAGAGGATTCGTCGTCGGTTTTGGACCTCGGATGCCTGTCCTTTTCTTTGTCTTTGCGTTTTTTATAAATTCCGGTCGTCGGTTGTTCCGACGGCATTATGTAATTAATCCTTCGGCCAAAATAATGTAAAGCAAAATCAAACCGATGTTTAATAGTGCGTTTATTGAATCTAGCACAAAACTGACAACTAGTAAAGTCGTGGTCAGGGCCTAAGCAAGGAATACAGTAAGAGTGAAAGTCCTTATGAGGTATTTGCTTCCCACAAGAAATATAATTATTAACTTTTACTGACATGGGTCTGGAACAAGAAAAAAAGTTTCCCCAACTGGGTACCTCGCTTTATTGAAGAGTTCGGTTCTGAAACTCAATTTTGAAAATCTCAGGAGTCGGCCGATCGGCACTTGCGAACTGCTTTTGCTTCAGGCACCGCGCGGCAAGAAAGACTGAAGAAAATGGCGCCTGTTGCAACTTTTATACCCCTGGCGCACTGACGTCAGGGAAGAGGAGACAGCACCCGATGCCGGACCAAGACTTTGTAACTCGGGCCGACTGCGGGTTGCCTGCCAGCAGGATAACCCAAGTGTAATGACTAACAGTGAAACACGAACATCCTATCAGCTGTATTCTTTTTGAATGATTCTCAGAAGCCAAGTGTCTGAAGTTACCTGGTGCAACAGAGAGAAGTGAAGACCTAGACTTGGGGACAAATTACTATAGTATCAAGATATGAAGGGGCATAGAGTCAAATCAGCTTTTTTAGATTGTCCTTGGTTTTATGAGGATCATCTCTTCTTTTCTAACCCTCAACGACACTGCTTTCTGAAAATTTTATTTTGTCTATGCCTTGCTGAGACTGTTTAATCTGTTTCCCATAAAAGGATCCTTAAATGAAAGGAAAGTTTTGGCATGTAGGGTTGAAAAAATTGAGTGACCCCCCCCCCCCCCCCCGAATTAGCCTTCCGATTTCTTTAAGAATCTCATCAGATGAGTAGCCAAATACTACTACTTTATCGGGGGTGGGAGTCAGTTTAGAGTTTGAGAGAGTCATTGATTACTTGGTACACAGAAGATACAGATTCAGAGATGTCTTCATTCATGAGCAAGAGAAATCGGCAATTCACTTTTTCATATTATCAAAAGCAAGCAAGCAAACTTGGATATATGAGCCTGACAAATTCACTATTCTGAACACTAAGGAAGAAAAAGAATAAGAAGTTATATACCTACCATAACGTTCCATGTTAGTTTTCTTCTTCTCGCCTTCTTTCTTGCTGGATGGGTTCGGAGCCGATCCTCGGCTCTGACTCGGCAATCTACTAAAGCTCGAGAGCTGTTTACTGGCTCGAGGCCCTCCCTATATCCCACAATTCTAGGCATCAGATCCCCAGATCTCGTTTGGTAGAGCTAACACCATGGAAAGATTCAAGGACACCTGTCCAACAAGGAAAACTATAGTACAAAGACAGAGGAGGACACAATGTACATCAGAGTTGTCCAGAGAAAGAAGGCCCCAAAAGGGGACTTTTCTCGGTCTGTCCAGGCTAGGGGGATGGAGGGTGGGTCGCAAAAAAGAAGGCGAGAAGACGACAACCAACATGGAACGTTATGGTAGGTACATAACTTCTTAATGTTAAATTGTCTATCTCGCCTTCATTCTTGCTGGATGGGACAGCGTCCCTAGCACCTTAGTCCTGGGTGGCTCATCGGAACAGACTCTTGAGCACAGTGGAACCAAACTCAGCTCTATTCTCCTAGAGGCCACATCCAACTTATAATGTGAAATGAATGTATGAGGAGTGGCCCAAGAGGCTGCGGCACAAATAGATTCCATTGGTAGTCTTGCTTGAAAGGCTACCGACGTAGCCAATGCTCTGGTGGAATGACCTTTAGGTTTAGCAGGGAGTTATGTCTGAGTTGATAAATCAAGGAAATAATGGAGGACAATCATCTAGATAAGGTTACTTTGGAAACTGGCCGTCCTTGTTTGCCCTCAGCATAGGATAGGAAAAGTTGGTCTGATTTTCTTATTTGCTTTGTCCTGTCCAAGTAGAAACGTAATTGCCTGTGAACATCCAAGCGGTGCAAATTTTGTTCAGCTTTGTTCGAATAGTTAGGAAAAAATATGGGCAAATCAATAGACTGATTCAGATTTGTTTCAGAGGGTATCTTGGGTAAAAAAAAAAGAAGTTATGTACTCACCATAACGTTCCATCTGAGTAGGTATTTCATTTGTCTGCAACCTGTGGGTATCGGATCCGAGCCGGCAGCTTTCCAAGCTCTAAGATTCGAGCTCCTAGCTCCTCCCCCCACCCATAACCCCCTGCTACCAACCACATTACCTCAGATCATTTTTTTTGCCTCACCAACCTGGTAACACGAAAAATCAACTGCACAGGTGATCAGAAAATCCCGGAAGGTTCGGGGGATGGCAGGGGGGGTCGGTTGCAGACAAATGAAGTACCTACTCAGATGGAACGTTATGGTGAGTACATAACTTCTATCTGAAGTAGTTACTTCATTTGCTCTGCAACCTGTGGGACAGAGTCCCCAGCTATCTTATAAGAACCTGGGTGGTCCTTACGGAAGGATATTCCGAAGCACCACGGAGCCAAAAGAAGCCCTACTTCTCGAAATCACATCTAATTTATAATGAGAAATGAACGTATGAGAAGAGGACCAAGTAGCTGCTGAACATATGTCGTCCACTGGAACCCTAGAGCAAAAGGCTGTCGAGGTGGCTACAGATCTTGCAGAATGAGCACGGATACTAACCGGGGCTTGTTTGCCAGACGATATACACCCCTGAATAATACACTGACTGATCCAATTTGCTACAGTCACTTTGGAAATGGCTTTACCCATTGCTGATTTTGCATACGAGACAAACTGGTCCGACTTACGAAACTCTCTAGTCCTATGCAAGTAGAAACGCAGCTGTCTGTGTATATCCAATTTGTGTAATGTGTATTCTTCCCTTGTTCTGAAATGTTGGAAAAAACACTGGTAGATTTATCGATTGATTTATATTTGCTTCTGAAGCAACCTTAGGCAAGGAAGACGGGTTAGTCCTGAGGGACACTATCTTTGTGAAAGATAAGGTAAGGAGGTTTCATACACAAGGCTTGTAGTTCTGAAACCCTTTTGGCCGAAGTAATAGCCACTAAGAAGGCTGTTTTCCATGAGAAGAACTTCAACAGAATTGAGGCAGCAGGTTCGAAAAGTGGACTCGTCAAGGCTTGCAAGACTAGAGTGAGATCACATGGGGGAACCACAGACTTTAACGGTGGATTTAAAAGGAAGATGCCTCTTAAGAAGGTTTTGCACAACTTTGTAGATGCTAAGGAACCTATGCCATCACCCACATGAAAATAAGAGATGGCCGCCAATTGCACCTTAACCATAGAAGCGCTTGATCCCTGCCGAAAGATCAATGAGAGGAAGTCCAGAATGGTCGGAATAGGGACAGTGAATGGGTCCAAGCCCTTGTCTTTGGCCCAAATGGAAAAACGCTTCCATTTACTGTTGTAAAGTTTTCTAGTAGACGGCTTATGAGCCGCAACCAGAATGGCCTTAATGGGAGATGAGATACCGGGAGTCCTAGCCATTAATGGAACTGGATCAGCCAAGCTGCAAGCTTGAGGTTGACCAGGTTCGGGATTGGGCAACCCGCGGGATGAGAGATCAGTTCTGGATTGGGATCCAGAATCCACGGAGAAGCCACACTTGTGAGACCACAGAAAGGGGAACCAGATCTGCAGAGGCCAGAATGGGGCTATGAGGATAACTCTGCTCCCCAACCGACAGGCTTTCTGAATGAATTTCATCATGAGTGGAAGGGGGGGGATAAGCATAAAGGAGCCCGGGAGGCCAAGCATAGACTAGAGCGTCTCTGGGGGTTTTCCCTCTTGGGGGAATTATTGCGAAGTACTCGCTGCATTTTGTGTTTAAAGGAGAAGCAAAAAGATCACAGCGAGGCTGACCCCATTTGTGGAAGATCTGCTTCGCAACAGATGGATTCAGAGACCACTAAATGCGGGAGAAGCACCCGACTTAGCTTGTCCGCTAATATGTTGGATCGTCCTGGGATGTGCATTGCTACCAGAAAACGGTTGGTGGAGATCGCTCATTCCCAAACTCTCATGGCCTCTCGACACAGGGGATAGGATCTGGTTCCTCCCTGTTTGCTTATATACCAGACTACAGACAGGTTTGTCTGTCTGGATCGCAATAGTCCCCAGGGGAAGAAGGTCGCGGAGAGCCTGCAACGCCAAAAGCACCGTCCTCATCTCTAGGACATTAATATGCAATGCGGTCTCTAGGGAAGTCCACGTGCCTTGAACGGATCTGCCTGAACAATGCCCCCCCCCACCCGAGGCGAGAAGCGTCCGTGGTCAACGTGGCTTCGACCGGGGGGGAATCAGGAAAGGCCTCCCTTCTCTGAGTTCCCGCGCATGTAACCAGCAAAGAAGGGAGTCCCTGCAAACTCTGCTCAGTGGTATCGGCATGTTCAACGGGTGGAACAAGAGGGACCATTGGACTTGAAGGGTCCATTGTAATATTCGCATACGGGCATGGAAGGAAAGACTGATTGCTGCTGCCATAGACCCCAGTGCCCTCAGGACTAACTCCGCTGGAGGAGTAGGACTCTGGAGAAGGGCTGACACCTGATAAGACAAGCTGTTCAGTCTGACTGATGTTAGAGTAGGTCGGGAGATTCGAGTATCCAACCTGGCCCCTATGAATTCCAGGGCGCGAGTGGGGCACAGGCAGGATTTCTGCCGGTTTACTGAAATGCCTAGGTTGTGGGCTAGAGTCAGTGCATAATCTCTCGCCACAGAGAGCTGATGCCTGTTGGTCGTGGTAAGGAGCCAGTCGTCTAAGTACGGAAGACCTGAATGCCCTGAAGTCTCAGGTGGGCTGCAACCACCGCCATGACCTTGGTGAACACTCTGGGGGCTGAGGTGAGGCCGAATGGAAGAACCCTGAATTGATAATGACTGGCTCCGAGCCGGAAGCGGAGAAACCTCCTGGATAGTCTGTCCATCAAGATATGGTAGTACGCATCCTTGAGGCCTATGGAGCACATCCAGTCATTCTCCCGCAGAAGGGGGAGAATAGATTGAAGAGTGACCATCCGGAACTTTTCCTTGGGTATGAACAGGTTCAGAGCGGAAAGGTCTAAGACGGGTCTAAGGTCCCCGGTTTTCTTTGGCACCAAAAAGAACCTCGAGTAATAACCCAATTCGGACTGATCTGGGGGGATGGGCTGGATGGCTCTTTTTCTTAGCAGCTTCAAAATCTCTGAAGCCGCTGCCTCCCTCTGATCGGGTGGGACATCGGGGAGGCATCTGGTTTTGGGGGGGAAGCTTTAGGAAAGGAACGAAATAACCTCTGGAAATGATACGGAGCACCCATCGATCTGTTGTAAGGGACTCCCAGTTTGACAGGTGCTCCGTCAACCACCCCCCGACTGCCTCCAGAGAGCGACAGTCGGGCAAGCCCTCAGGGCTGTTGCGCGGGTCTGTCCGAGAAAGGTTCTCTAGACCCGAAATTACGCGGCCCCCCTTTGCCTCTGGGACGGCGTCCACCTTGTCCTCCTCTGCCTCTACAGGACGAGCGGTCCACAGCTGGATGGGATTGCTGAGACTTGCGGAACCACAGCTTCTTTTGTCCCCTCTGATTCCTGGAGAAGGATCTTTGGGGACGAGAGAAGCGGACTCCGATGGCAGACAGCGTCTTCCCATCCTTTTCGCTTTGGACCAGCGTATTGCGAACGGTCTTGCTGAAAAGAGCAGAACCGTCAAGGGGGCGTTCGCGAAGGACGTCTTGAAGGGATCCGCAAAGACGGAGCCAGGCGTGACATCGTAAGACGACCCCTGCTCCGCTGGCTCTAGCGGCTCCTTCCGAAGCATGAGAGAGGAGCCGCATAGACGTATTAGAGATGGATTTCAGAGTGGCCATTCGTGTCGTAAACACATTCCTGTCTCCGACCGACATGGACTCCGGGGGGGCTGCAGCGTATTCCTTGATCAAGTCTCACTGTAGCCTGATGGTATGTGCCATATAGTTCAGCGCCCTTATGGAAAAGGTCGCTGAAGCAAACATCCACTTCCCAATCCAGTCCAACGCTCGAGATTCTTTATCTGGCGGGTGGACCAAAGAACTCTCCTGAGCGAGTTCTTTCTTGGTGGCCGCCGCCACCAACATGGCATTAACAGGGGTTCCTTTGGCCCATGACTATCTGTGGGGAGACTTAGTATTTTATCGGGACGCCTAGGTATTGGCTCCATGGTGTCGGGCTCCTTCCACGCCCTGGTGGTAAATAAGTCCATCAGGGGGTCGGCTGGAGGGGACACCCAGGAGGTAGATGGGCCTGCCTCAAACGCCTCCAGGAACACGGATTCATCAAGGGAAGGGTTTTGGGTAGACCACCCCCCTCTAATACGCAACATTTCAATGATGTCTCCAAAGGAGACATCTTCAGGGGGTGACCTTGGGGAACCTCTCCCTATCATCTAAGTCCGTGTCGGTGGTAACGGACTCAGGGGAGTCCAGGTGCTTCCTTTTACACCGACGATTCCGAGGAACCTCCTCTGTGGGGCTATCCGAAGAGGGCTCGTCCACGGGTTGTTGTTCCTCCACGGGAACTAGCTGGAGGGCTTGGACAGGCTGTCCCGATGGCTGGATGATGGAAGACAGACCCTCATACAGTGGGGGTATGGGTGGATCCGAAGCCCGAACCGGGGATCTGGAGGATCTCGACAGTACCCTCTCCACTACCTCAAAAGCCGAAGGAGAATCACCCTTGCCAGCCTCTGAGAGCAATCTCCTCGGCTCAGAGGAAGGGATCGGGGTCGGAGCCGATGCAGTCGGCGCAGAGAGAGAGGTGCGCTCCCTCGGATCCGACGCTCAGCCCTCGGCCCAGAGAGCTCGGATCCGACGAGCTCGAGGGTATAGTCGGCGGAGACCAACGTTATCGGCGCCGGCAAATCCCTGGGTCCGAAGGGGCCCGGATCCGATGACTCCGTGATCCGAAAACGAGTCGGAGAAGGAGTGATCGGGGCAAACATGGGGGCCGCACTCCCGCCCAGGGGGGGGGGGGGGGAGAGGCAAGAGCACCCCCCCATCTGCATTTGGGTCTGTAAGAACTGACGCATCATCCGATCCATATCCGCTTCGGAGATGCTTCTGGTTGACCTGGAAGAGGTAAGTAGAGGCAGGCCGGGAGGGCCGCCTCGACAACCTCGAGGGAGACCGATCTTCCTCCTCTGGCTCCGGCGAGAAGCTAGGCGAACAGAGCCGAGAGGAGGAGGATCCGGAGACCCCCGAAGGAGACTTAGCTACTTTAGCTGGCGGAGCAGAGGGGTGAGATTCGGCCCGCCTTTTATGGGATCTATGTCTCTCCTTATCCTTGTGCCTCTTCTCCTTAGCTGAGGAGGCACTAGTTTCCCCAGAGCTCAAACTCGAAGAGGGAGGTTGAGTCTCGGGTTGAGCTAAGGGAACAGAGGCCGCTGAGGCAGCCGGAGTCCGAACGGGAGAGGAAGAAGAAGCTGACTCCTGGGGGAGCTTTCCCGCCAGGATCAGCTTATTTTTCCTATCCTGAAGTGCCCGGGGGTTAAACGCCACACAGATTTGGCAGGCCTCTGAAAGATGGGCTGCCCCCAGGCACAAAACGCACTGAGTGTGGCCATCAGCTGGGGAAAGCTTGTGGCCACACTCAGTACATTTAGAAAAAATGGCCTTAGGCCCTTCCGTCATGTTAGCACTCACACACACACCCAAACGCTAAGGGGGGAGGGGGAGTTACTAAAGAAAACTAATTAACTGTACCAAGGAAAAAACAAACTAGTACTAAAAAGGGGTAGAAAAGGGTTTACTACCACAGACACACGATTTTTAAACTCTAGGATGAGGTTATAATCAGAAACGATCTCACCCAGCCAGGAACTCTTCAAAAGGAAAGCTTCTTCAGTCGCGGCAAAAAACGGTCTGGGGTAATATGGTTGGTAGCAGGGGATTATGGGTGGGGGGGGAGCTAGGAGCTCGGATCTTGGAAAGCTGCCGGCTCGGATCCGAAGTCAGATCCGATACCCACAGGTTGCAGAGCAAATGATCTTGGAAAGCTACCGGCTCGGATCCGAAGTCGGATCCGATACCCACAGATTGCAGAGCAAATGAAGCAACTACTTCAGATCGAAGGATTAGGCCTAAGTGAAACTCTGTCCTTATGAAATACAAGATAAGGACGACGAATACAGAGGGCTTGAAGTTCCGAAACTCTCCTAGCTGACGTGATGGCTACCAAAAATAGTCTCTTCCAGGAGAGCAACTTTAAGGAACAGGGAGCCGCTGGTTCAAAAGGGGGGAGAATCAAGGAAGCCAATATCAAGTTCAAGTCCCACGGAGGCGGGGGATCCCTGACCGGGGACCTAAGTAACAAAGTTCCTTTGAGAAAGGCCTTGCAAAGTTTGTGGGACATGATGCTGGTTTCTGATAGGCTAGCATGGAAATTTGCAATAGCAGCTAATTGGACCCTAATGGTGGCAGAGGAGGAACCAGCTTGAAAGAGCTCTGCTAAAAATCTAAAACATGATAGACAGAGGCTGTAAAAGGGTCAATATTCCTAGCCTCTGCCCAGAAGGAGAAACGTTTCCACTTACTAGCACAAGTCTGCCTAGTGGCAGATTTGTGCGAAGAAAGGATGATTTCACGCACCGGCTGAGAAATTAGCGGAAGCCTGGCTAAAGTTGGAAGTGGAGCAACCAAGCTGTAAGGTTGAGAGACTGAAGGGACTGGTGCAGCCCGCCCGACTGATGGAACAAAAGGTCTGGCACTGGGTCCAGATTCCACGGCTGCTCCAGTAGGTGGTGATGCAGGAATGGGAACCAAACTTGTCGAGGCCAGTAAGGGGCAATGAGGATCATCCTGGATCCCAAAGTGGTTGCCTTCTGAATTAGCTTGGGAATTAGGGGAAAAGCGTACAGAAGATCCCGGGGCCAATCGTGGACTAGAGCGTCTCTGGGGGAGTGGCCAGGAAGGGGGAAGAGAGTGAAGTCGTCGCACTTGCTGTTGAGAGGGGAAGGGGGAAGAGAGTGAAGTAGTCGCACTTGCTGTTGAGAGGGGAAGGGGGAAGAGAGTGAAGAAGTCGTCGCACTTGCTGTTGAGAGGGGTTGCAAAAAGGTCACAGCAAGGTTGACCCCATCTGCGGAAGATTTTGTCTGCTACTAATTGATTGAGAGACCACTCGTGAGGCATGAGAATAGCTCTGCTTAGCCTGTCCGCTATGACGTTGGACCTCCTGGGGATGTGCGTTGCTATCAGAAACCGTTGACAGGAGATCGCTGACTGCCAGAGTCCGAGTGCTTCTCGACATAAGGGATAGGACTTGGTTCCGCCCTGCTTGTTGATGTACCACACTACAGACATATTGTCTGTCTGAATTGCAATAGTCCCAGTTGGTAGAGAGTCCTGAAGAGCTTGCAACGCCAAAAGCACCGCTCTCATCTCCAAGACATTTATGTGCAGATGGTACTCTAGAGGTTGCCAGGTGCTTTGGACAGTCCTGCCCTGAAAATGCCCCCCCCCCCACCTGATCAGGGAGGCATCCGTGGCCACTGTGGCAACAGGAGGAGGAAGAACACACGGTCTGCCCTGGAGTAGACGGGAGACCATCCACCAAGCTAGGTGGTCTTTGCATGACTGAGTGATTATTATCTTGTGAGACACATTGGAAGGTGTTGAAAGGACCATTGAGTAAAAAGCATCCACTGAAGAAGCCGCATGTGAAAGCAAGCCAGAGGAACTAGTATGATTGCTGCTGCCATGAGGCCCAAGGTCTTTAGTACAACTCTGGCTTGAATCCTTTTGCACTGTAGTAAGACTTGCACATGTCGGCGGATTTCTGAAACTCTGTCGAGAGGAAGCCTTGCAGACAGATCTTTTGAATTTAAGATTGCGTCTATAAAGATAATAGACTGAGAAGGCGACAATGCAGACTTTTCGAAATTTATTGATATACCTAGCTTGGTGCAAGTTTGGATGGTATAATCCCTGGCTCGTAGTAGTTGATGCCTGGTGGGAGCAGTGAGGAGCCATCGTTGAGATATGGAAACACCTGAAATCCTCGCCGTCTCAGGTGAGCCGTAACCACTGCCATGCATTTGGTGAACACCCTGGGGGGCTGTGGTGAGACCAAAGGGCAGGGCCCTGAATTGATAGTGACTGGCTCCTAGCCACTGAGAAAAAAAGTGTGCGTGTGTGTGTGTGGGGGGGGGGGGGGGGGGAGAAACTCTCCAACTAAAACGAGTTTCTAAGAGGGAATATTAGGGAGTAAACAGAGAGTAAACTAACCGGGAAGTTATAAATATAAGAAAAGGTTATCGAGAAAAAACTAAAGTTAACTTTTAATATATATATGAAAAAAAGATTAATATGACCTGGAGCCAAGTAAATCGCAACCTCGTAGCTGAAGCGGCAAACGAGATCTGGGGATCTGACGCCTAGCATTGTGGGATATAGGGAGGGCCTCGAGCCAGTAAATAACTCTCGAGCTTTAGTAGATTGCAGAGTCGGAGCCGATCCAGCAAGAATGAAGGCGAGATAGACAACTTAACATTAAACTTTCATCCCAAATTTATCAAATGTTTTCACATCTTTTTCAGAAGGAATAAGGCTAGCTACCAAGATGCTTGACAGAAGATGGATTGCCAATTAAATAACTGCAGGTTCTGATCTAATGTTTGAAAATAGAAATGTGTGTGTCTGAAGAGCATTTTATAAATCTAACTTCTGACAGGCAGGACTGCCAAGCAGACAGTTGGCTGCCAAGAAAACAATCTGATGCTGGGAAGACATCAGGAAAAGCTGCAAGCTGAGGAGAATCCACCTGTAATAAGTCACATCATCTTCACTGTATTCTGGAATTTATTTTTGCTTCCACTGAAAGCTCCTTCATTCTGGCTATAGTATCAGAGAAAAGCGAACTCCTCAGGAGGAAATCTCAAGATAAATCTTCCTCAGAATCTTATTCCTCCTCCTGTGGCATAACAACTTTAGAAACAACCTAAATCTAATTCCAGCTCCTACCTCTCACACACAGAGCCAAAATTCTGAAGGGTGGATGGTCTTTTCTCTTAAAATTCTGGGAAGAGTCAGAATGTAAAGACTGAAAGGCTTGAAATACGCCCATGGCAAAACCCAGCCAATTTTCCCTGTCTATTCCTTCTGAAACAAGAGGAGAAAATACCTAACTTTCTCTTTCCTTTGTTTTCCTGTATTCTCCACCCTTTTTTCATACATACAGCAACACTGTCGCCTACATCATTGGATTTAAAACAGTGAAAAATGACATCCCATGGGCTGTGCAATTTGGATGTTTTAACCATATTTTATTAATGAAACAAGTCAACACCATTAAAAAAAAAACAAAACAAAAAAGAATTATGTTAGAAATGATAAAACTAGAATCTGGCGTATCAGATTACAAGCAGCAACTTAAAATAACTTACTAATTGTGACAACATGAATTACAATCTTACAAACAAACAAAAAAAAAAAAAAAAAACTAATAACCTAACCGCCTTATAAGATCAAAAATTCGCATAGCACCATGGCTTACTAAGGAAACTAAATCAAAAATTAAGCTTAGAGACCAAGCTTGGGAAAAGTGGCGATCCACGAAACTGCCCTTAGATCGTACTAAATTCCAGCAGCTAAGGAATATTACTAAGTCACATATCATCCAAGATAAAAAAAACTATTATTGCCACCTACAGGATAAACATCAGAATAACCCTAAAAAGTTTTGGGCTGGTTTTAATAACCTTCTTCATTCTGGGAAACCCTCTACTCCTACCCCTTCTAAACTTACTGGTAAAGACCCAGATGAAGTAGCCAATACGTTTAACTCATTTTTTACTGAGACCATCCAGTCCCTAGCCGGCAAGTTACCTTCCCTCTCAACTTCCTCTACTAATCCTACCCTCCTCACAGCCATTTCAGCTGGTCAATCTCTACCTGCCTTTTATCTTCAACCAATCTCTACCTCCTATATTTGCTCCCTATTAAAGAAACTTAAACCATCCAGCCTATCTGCCGATCGACTCCCAGCTGAATACCTTCAAATAGCATCAGAGGTTATAGCCTATCCTATCTCCATTCTGATAAATAGAAGTATTACTGAGTCTAAAATCCCCACAATGTGGAAGATATCATATGTCATCCCACTTCACAAGGGCGGTACCTCCATGGAAATATCCAATTTTAGACCTATAGCAATAATGTCCCCGATAGCAAAAATCTTGGAAAGATGTGTTCATAAGCAACTCCTCCACCATCTAACCATAAATAATCTTTTGTCTAACACCCAACATGGCTTTCGTCCACATCACAGTACAACCACTGCCCTTCTCTCCTTTGTTAACTCAGTCAACTGTAACCGGAATAACAAACTGATTACCTCTGCGCTCTTTCTGGACTTATCAAAAGCTTTTGATATGGTTAATCACCAAGCACTGCTCCATACCCTGAAAATATTTCACCTTGATCACTCAGCCCTAAGCTGGTTTGAGGACTACCTGTCAGGGAGACAAGCTGTTCAGTGGCAAAGCAAACTATCTCAATTACTACCAAACACCATAGGAGTTCCCCAAGGGTCTATACTTGGTCCCCTTCTTTTCTCTGTATTTATAAATGAGCTTTATTCTGTAATTCCCAATTCAACATGCATTCAATATGCAGATGACTCCACCCTGATCTGCTCTGACGCCTCCCTCCATAATCTCCAAGTAATTACCCAAAACTGCTTTGCTGCAATAGAAACATGGTTTATGGAGAAGAAACTTATCTTGAATCCAGCTAAAACTAAGTTACTACTAATTTTCCCCACCTCAGCCTCTACCTTAGCACAACACCCTACACTCACTAATAATATGACCTTCCGAGTTCAGTCCACAAATGGTACCATAATAGAGCCAGACACTAATGCCAAACTACTTGGAGTAACTATCGATCACAAGCTCAAATTTGACATGCACATTAGCCAAACTATTAAAAATGTAAACAAATCTAGGCTCTATGTATAGAATTAAAAACTTTCTAACCCCTACTACTAAACTAACCATTGCACGTACACATCTTCTCTCCACCCTACTGTATGCCTCCCCTGTATTCTCCTTTCTTAATAAAGCTGAGCTCAATAAACTCTCTAAGACTTATAATCATATTGCCAAATTCGTAACAGGAGAACCATACCATACTCATCACTGTCTTAACCTAAAAAAACTAGCCTGGTTAGAACTCCCAAATCTTCTTAAACTTAATCAACTTACTGAAGCATTTAAAATTATCAAGGAACCACATAAAACCCCCTCTTTAAACAAACTATTCATCCCCTATTCTAATCTCAGCTGCCTTAGATCTTCCAACAGTGAACTAATACAAACAATCAAAACTAATAACTTGGGTGGGGATGCTCTCTACGCCAATTCCATTGGAAAACTATGGAACTCTCTTCCCAGTGACCTAAGGCTAACTACCTCCCTGAGTAAGTTCAAAAGCAACCTCAAATCTTTCCTAAAAGAACATTGGCTATGTTCCTGTACAAAACCTGACTAATCCTAAAAATACCAATACTACCCATACTATCCTGCTTTTATCTCTCTCTTCTTTACTACTACTGTCCTAAACTATAGTACAGGATCTCCTCACTGTAACAACCATAGCTATTATCATATTTACTCGATATTTCTTTACCGACATATTGAGCCTATACTATCAGCATTGATAATGTCCTAAAATCATATGTTTTTATTAATCTACTTTTCATAGGAATTACTTGTGTATAGCTAATTTTTAACATTATGTCTCTTCATCCTAAGAAAATCTATAATCTGTATACCATAACTCAAACCTAAACACTGTCTCACTTATGTATATGTTTTCCTTTTACCTGGAACATTATTGCTACTGTTATATCTCTACTTCGGACTACCTGACCATGTTGTTATGAAATTGTTATATGTCAAACCTAAACCTAGTCTCAATTATGTATACGCTTTACTCGTTTTTCCCTGAACTTTCATGTAACTGTTATGTTGAAACATTTTATACCTTACCATGTTATGTTGCCTTTTTGAAATGTAACTTAATACCTGTTTAACTGTGGAGCTTTTCTCCCCGGGTCTCTGCTGAAAAGGGATATGTATCCAGTTGGACTAACCCGGTAAACAAATGTAAAATAAATAAAATAAATAAAAAATAATAAATGTTTTCTTTTAAACCCAAGTCTGCCAAGCAGTTCTAGCAAAAATCAAATAAGCTTTGTTAAAATATACTGTTAAGACACTAGCATACCCATCAACTTTGCCCTTGGTTCCATCCAAGACTTCTAGAACAGTATCATCAGGGTGGCACCAGTTCACACTGGACTCTTTGGTCTTCCCAGTATGCCTTGCAGAGTCATACACACTAACACGACCAACCTGGAATACACAAAGAACATCAGAATCAATACAAACAACCAAAAGAAAGATGATAGCAGACAAGTAAACAAGGAGATCAATGCAAAAAGATTCTTACCACATTAAAAACTTTCTGGCTTCAAGCAACATTTCTCCAATCATAATTTTTATGTATTTTAAAAACCAAAAACTTGCAGAAAGAGAAAAAATGTACAACATGAAAAAAGAAGTCATGTACTCACCATAACGTTCCATCTGAGTAGTTGTACTTCATTTTCTGCAACCTGTGGATATTCAATCCGAGCCGGCAACATTTTTCAAGCATCTGCTCCAAGCTCCTCCCCTTACCCATAACTCCTTACATCTCCTACCTTCCCTCAGATCGAGTTTGCCACTATTCAAACTATTAGCAACTCAATAACAGCACTAACCTAGAACAGGTTCGGGGGAAGGAGGGCTGCAGAAAATGAAGTATAACTACGCAGCTGGAACGTTATGGTGAGTACATAACTTCTTTAGCTGAAGTAATTAACTTCATTTATCTGCAACCTGTGGGACAGAGTCCCCAGCTACTGAAACTCCTGGGAGGCCCTCATGGAAGGATATTCCTGAGCACTGCAAAGCCAAAGGATGCTCTCCCTCTAGAGATCAAATCCAACTTATGAGAAATAAATGTGACCTTGCCCAGGTTGCTGCTGCACATATATCATTCAGTGAAACCTTATACCAAAAAGCAACATAAGTTGCCATAGATCTGGTAGAATTGAGCTTTAACAGGACCAGGTGGGGACAGACCTTTATCTTTATAAACTTGCAGTATTCACTGTGTAATCCATCTAGCTAAGGAGACCTTAGAAATAGCTTTGTCCAAAAAGGTTCTGGAAAAGGACACGAATAACTGGTTAGACTTACGAAATTGTTTAGTCCTATGTAAATAGAAACAAAGCTGTCTATGAACATCTAGCAAATGCAGCTTATATTCACTCGTTCTGAAATTTTGGAAAGAAAACAGGCAGATTAATCATCTGGTTAATATTTGATTCAGAAGCAACTTTCGGTAAGAAAGAAGGGTTCGTGCAGAGCAAAACTGTATCTTTATGAAAGATCAAGTAAGGGGGCACGGCAGACAACGCTTGGATCTCAGAAACCCTTCTGGCCAAAGTAATAGCCACTAGAAAAGCGATCTTCAAGGACAAGAATTTCAAATCTACTGATGCTGCTGGTTCGAAAGGGGGAGCCACCAACGCCTGCAGAACTAGAGTAAGGTCCCAAGGAGGAACGGAATCCTTAAAAGGGGGACGTAAAAGAAAAGTACCTTTCAGAAAAGCTTTACACAATCTCAAAGAGGTCAGAGCATTCATATTTTTGCAGACATGAAAATTAGATATGGCTGCCAGTTGTACTTTCACCGTAGAGGAACTAGCCCCTTCTTGGAAAATATTGGACAAAAACTCCAACACTGCAGGAACCGAGGCCGTAAAGGGATCTAGGTTCCTCCAAGAAGCCCAAATAGAGAAGCGTTTCCACTTGCTGCTATAAACCTTCCTAGTGGAAGCTTTGTGGGATGCCATCAAAACATTCTTTACTGAAGATGACAGACCGGGAGTCCTAGCAATCAAGGGAACTGGAGCAACCAAGCCGTCAGCTTGAGGCTGCCCAGATTTGGCGGACTGATGCCCGACGGATGAGAGATGAGATACGAGCAGGGATCTAGAATCTGAGGAGTTAGAACATGAGACCAGAGGAAGGGGAACCACACCTGACGAGGCCAGAATGGGGCAATGTAGATCACTTTGCACCCCAGTCGGCAAGCTTTCTGAAGAAACTTCGGAATGAGAGGTAATGGGGGATAAGCATACAGTAACCTGGGAGGCCAAGCATGGACAAGAGCGTCTCTGGGGGAGTCCCCTGGGGAGGGGATCAGAGCGAAGAACTCGCTGCACTTCATGTTGGAAGAAGATGAGAAGAGATCGCAGCAAGGCTGACCCCACACAAGGAAGATCTCCTTTGCTATTGACCGTTTCAGAGACCACTCATATGGCATTAGAACAGCCCGACTCAGTCTAGCCGCTAAAATGTTGGAGCGGCCAGATATGTGCGTTGCAATCAGAAACCGACTGGCTGAGATTGCTCACTCTCATGGTCTCGCGACAGAGAGGGTAAGATCTGGTTCCTCCTTGTTTGTTGATGTACCAAACAGACATGTCTGACTGAACTGCAATCATTCCTGGGGGGAGAACAGCATGAAAGATTTGCCAATGCTAAAAGCACTGACCTCATCTCCAGAACATTGATATGCAATCTGGTCTTGGTCTAGGACGACGTGCCTTGGACCGTCCTCCCCAAATAGTGCCCCCCTCACCCGAGCTGGGAGGTGTCCATGGTCACTGTTGCTTGGGCTGTGGGTGTTGTGAAGGGACGACCTGCCAAGATTTCCTGCGATTGGAGCCACAAGAGAAGAGAAATCTTGCAGGCTCTGCGGATTCATATTGGATAGTCTATGAGGCGGTCTAACCAAGATCACTGAACTGCCAGGGTTCACTGAAGCACCCTCATGTGAAGGCGCGCACAGGAAAGGATTGAAATTGCTGCAGCCATGGAGCCTAGAGCTCGAAGAACATCGCTTGCCGTTGGGGTCCTGGGGCCAAGGATCACTGATACATGAGCCCGTAGGTTCTAGACCCTGTGCAGAGTGAGGAAAAACTTGCAACAGTAGAGTGTCCAGCCATGCCCCAATAAATTACAAGGTCTGTGTCGGGTTCAAGCGGGACTTGGAGAGGTTGATGGTAATCCCTAGGTTGACTGCAAGATGCAGGGAGGAGTCTCTGGCCATGCAAAGTAGACACTTGGCAGCAGCAAGGAGCCAATCGTCTAGATAAGGAAACACTTGAATTCCCTGGAGCCCCAGGTGAGCGCTACGACTGCCATAACCTTGGTAAACACCCTGGGGGCTGTGGTGAGACGGAAGGGTAGGGCTCTGAAGTGGAAATGATTGGCTCCCAGCTGGATGCGAAGGAATCTCCTGGAGATTCTGCAAACTTTGATATGGTAGTAAGCGTCCTGGAGGTCTAGCAAGCACATCCAGTCGCATTCTCGGAGGTAAGGTAGAATGGACTGCAAGGTGACCATCCGGAATTTCTGCTTGGCTACAGTCAGGTTGAAGGTTGACAGGTCCAATATGGGCCTGAGGTCCCTCGTCTTTTTTGGCACTAAAAAGAACCTGGAGTAAACACCTAATCTGGACTGTGTGGATACAGGAAAACAATGACCAACTGCCCGAGAAATAAAACAGGTTTATTGTACAATGCACGAAGCAGCACCAGTCACCAATGACCTAGGTTTCGTCTAACACTGACTTCATCAGATTGGTGAACCAGTTACAAACATTATATATAAACCTGAGTGAACCAATTAACTAATGAACTAATTGACAGAACTTAACTCAACTATATCAAATTGGTTCATTATTAACCCTGCCCTAACTTAAAAACTTTATTAAACTTGTATATCACATAAAAAAGTTAAAAATATGAATGTAAAACCATATGAAGACAATCATAAATCCACAAAAAATATACAAAAAATATATATATCCCTCTACATGCCTTATTGCATGTTTGTACATACAAGTTCAAGTGTTATATATGAATAAACAGAGCACCAGACAAAACTCAGAAACAGTATGATGTGTGTACAATGGCAAATATACTGTAAATTTGTAATTATTAATAAATGCATGTAATATGCAAAAAGTGTATAAAAAATATATATGTATGTGGTAATGTACATCATATTGATTACCCATCAATAATGACTTACCCAAATTCAACCACTACGACATATCAAATAAACAATAAAGATGTAAAAAATGTAATATATGTATTGTGTATAAATAAATTGTATGTAAATAAATCCATTTAGCCACTAATATGTTTTAATCTTAGCCAGGGTTTAATGGAAAGATACTCGTTCAACCCTGGATACGTGCAAGCATCAAGCTTGATTTGCCATTTAAATATTGTGTTATACAGCAAGTGATTCAGGACCAACAGGGTAGAATCACTCGACATCATTTGGATGTGAGTGAACTTAATACACAATCCAGTTAAGCGCACTTTCACTCTGCTAATGCAAAGCTTCTTCAGAACTAAAAGTTTTATTATTTGGAGCACCCAACGGTCCGTTGTAATGGACTCCCAAGCCGTTAGGTGCAATGACAATCTTCCCCCGACTGTCTCCACAGTAAAACAGTCGGGTAAACCCCCTCAGGGTTGCTGCGCGGGTCTGAGAAGGTCTCCCCTAGACCCAAAGTTCCTTGGGCCCCCTCTGCCTCTGGGCCGGCATCTGTCTTGTCCCCCTCTGCTTCTAGGGGACGAGTTATCCTAAGAGTCCCAGGAAAACTGAGATTTTCTGAACCACATCTTCTTCTGCCCTCTCCGATTCCTAGAAAAGGATCTTTGAGGGCTAGAGAAGCGGACTCCGATGGCAGACAAGTCTTCCCGTGCGGGACCAGGGTGTCACGAATTGTCTTCCCGAACAGGGAGGAACCAAAGGGAGCATTTGTGAATGACGCCTTGAAGGGGTACGCAAATTGACAAAGTCAGAGCCAAGCATGTCGCCTCATAGCTACGCTGGTCCCAGATGCCATAGCCGCTCCTTCTGCGGCATGGGAAAGAAGACGTATGGACGTGTTCGAAACAGATTTCAGAGTGGACATTTTCGCCGAGAACAGCCGCTTGTCCTCTGGTGACAAAGACTCTAGGGGACGACACAGCGAATTCCGTGACTAGGTCTCGCTGAAGTTGAATGACGTGTGCCAAATAATTCAGCTCTTGTATAGAAAACGTTGCTGAAAAAAGACTCTCTTCCCAAACCGATCCACCACCCAAGACTCCTTGTCCGGAGGGTGGACCCAAAAACTTTCCTGTGCCAGTTCTCTCTTGGTGGCAGCTGCAACCACCATAGCATCCACCGGGGATCCCTTGTACCAGGCAAGTCTGTCTGTGGGAAGAGAGGATCCTGTCCGGGCGTTTGGGTATTGGCTCTATGGTGTCAGGCTCCTTACATGCCCGTGTGGTAATGAGATGTACTAAGAGATCTGCAGGAGGGGACACCCAGGATGTAGATGGGCCCATGCCAAAGGCCTCCAGGAATACTGAACCGTCCGTAGAGGGTTTTGGGGCTGACCAACCTCCCCTCTGGCGAAGGATTTCCATGATGTCTCCAAAGAAGACATCCTCGGGAGGTGACCTGGGGGAACCCTCACCTTCATCCAAGTCGGTATCTTCTGTGAGGGACTCGGGGGAGTCCATGTGCCTCCTCTTACACTAGTGCTTACGGGGACCCTCTTCAGTGGGACTCTGAAGAAGGCTCATAAGTCACGGGGCGGGGGGTTCCACGACGGGATCCAACTGGGGGTCCTCTAGCACGAGCTGTCCCTGGGACAAACTGATGGGAGTCGTGACTAAATCCATGGGAGCCTGGGTGGAGTCCAAGGCGATGGGCTGAAGTGTCAATCCTTGGAAAGAACCCTCTCCACCACGTTGAAGGCCGAAGGAGAGCCCACCTCCTTCTCAACTAGCAAGGAAGAAGCTCTCCCCGGCTCCGCCATGAGGACCGGGGCCAAAGAAGCCAGGGTTCCGAAGGAACTGCTCGGATCTCACAAAGTCTGAACCAAAGAAACCTCTGTTCCCTCGGACAAGTCTGATCCGAGAAAATCAAGGTAATCACCGGCATCGAGGTTGGAGGAACTATCGGCGCCGAACCCCCAGCACTGAGGATCCTCTGATCCATAAACCCCGAAACCGCAGGTTGGATTGGCGAAGGAGAGATTGTATGGAAGAAGGGCATAAAGGTCCCCTCTCTGACCAGAGAGGGGCCTGGGAAGACTCCCATTTGGATTTGGGTCCGAATGAACCTCCGCATCATCCTGTCCATGTCAAGCTCCGACAGACTCGAGAGTAGACCACGAGGAGGCGACAGACTCTGATTTGGCTGGTCTTTGTGACGACCTCGAAGAAGGCCTCTGGTCTGAGGGTTCAGTCGGCTCCGGGAAGAACCTCAGGGAGTGGAGCTGAGGAGAGGTGGTCCTGACAACTTTAGTAGGCGGGATGGGAAAGGGCTCCCGCTCTGGGGAATGCTTGCAGTGCCTATACCCTCTCTCTCTTATCTTTGTCTTTTGCTATTGCCCCCATCTCAGAAGGCTTAGAGGGAGGTTGAGTCCCAGCCTGAGGGGGGTTGTTCGGCTACTGGAGCAGATGTTGAGGTCGTAGAGTCCAATGCAGAAACTGGTAGCAGGCCCTTAGCTACCAGCTTTGCCTTCCTTTCTTTCAATGCCCTAGGGTTGAACCCTGCACACACACTACAAGGCAAGGAAAGGTGGGGAACACCCAGGCAAGTAACACACAGAGTGTGGCCATCAGCCAGTGAAAGCTTGTGGCCACACACACTGCATTTTTTAAAAGTTGGTTTTGGCTGATCAGCCATCACCACACACCACTCAGCCAAAACTAAACCAGCTAACACACACACACACACACACACACACACACACACACACACACACACACACACACACACACACACACACACACACACTAAGGACAGTTAGGCCTGCACTACATTTTTTTAACTATTTTTTATTTTTACAGAAAACTGACTATCGACGAAGGGGAGGAAAGGGATGAAAAAAAAAAAGACTACACACACTAAATATATATCAAAAAAGTACCACTTACTAAACCCAACTTGGAGCTATAGAGACCACGATGTATACGCATTAAGTGGCAACTGAGATCTGGGGGAAGGTAGGAGATGTGAGGGATTGTGAGTAAGGGGAGGAGCTTGGAGCAGATGCTTGAAAAATGTTGCCAGCTTGAATCAGATACGGATCAGAATACTCACAGGCTGCAGATAAACGAAGTTAACAACTTCAGATACAGGCTTTAAGGATACAGCCTCCTTCTCTGGGAGTATTTTTCTTTTTAACATCAGGGGATGTGAATCATGGCTAGTACGTTTTCAGAGTTTATTTCCAGGCCCACCAAATTCTAAAACCGACCTGGATCTACTGTCAAGATATTAGAGTGACAACTAACACTGGCAACCTGGGTTTAGTAACAAATGATTGAAGCGGCAACTGGTCAAAGTCTCTTTGCTCAACTCAGGGCACATTAGAGAGTACAGCTGAGTAACTGCACTTACCATAAGAGCAGGTGTTTGATTAAAATAGTGCTGCAGCAGCCCTAGCTATATGGTCTATATCCTGCCAAGGATACAACAGACAGACCATCGTTAAAAGCTTTGGCTCCCTCCACACATGTACCTGGGCTGGTGCCATCTCAAGTTCCTGAGGGAGAAAACAGCAGTCTGGGTGCCAAAAACCTTCAGGACTTTATTGTTAACCACACTTGAGGGAGATTACTGTCTTGAATGTAGAAAAGTTAAAACAGAGGTAATCCAGAGGGCTTGAGTGAAGTCTGGTATCCTACCTGTGACCCAGAGGGTGACGAGACTAAGAAAAGTAGTTTTGTACCTACCATAAATGTAGATGTTCGAGTGTACACCCTGCTGTAGTCATCACACTTGGGTTATCCTGTCGTCAGGCGGTCCATGATCGGCCGGAATTCCAAAGTCTTGGTCCGGCGTCGGTTGCTGTTGCCTCTTCCCTGACGTCAGTGCACCAGGGGTATATATAATGCAAATGACGCAATTTTCTTCAGTTTTTCTTGCCCCAGATGTCAGGTGCCCCCAAAAAGGTGGTCAGTAATTAGTACCAAATTGAGTAAATTTTGCACAAACACAAAATCTCTCCAGCTATAAGCAAATACATCAGGAAGGTATTGTAGAGATTTAGCCAGTTAGATCAGAGGGGATGGAGGGAGGGTAACTTGGACTGCAGCAGGGTGTACACTCGAACATCTATATTTATGGTAGGTACAAAACTGTACTATGTTCATCGTGTTACCATGCTGCAGTCATCACACTTGGGTTGAATCCCAAAGCTAAGGATGGGTGGAGGAATCAAAGAGGAAACGTTCCACTGCCATTAGTGCCTGCAGCTCCGAGACTCTTCTAGCTGAAGTTATTGCTAGCAGCAGGGCAGTCTTCCATGATAGGAACTGAAGATCTGCAGAGAAAGCTGGTTCAAAGGGAGGTAGTGTTAGTTTTTCCAGAACAAAATTGAGGTCCCATGTTGGAGTAGGGGCTCTCCTGGGGGGCCTAATGTTTTTTACCCCTCTGAGGAACTGCCTTAGAAGTGGATGTGAAAATAAGGGTGGATCCGTGTTGTAGTGGGCTGAAATAGTTGAAGCATGGATTTTAATGGAGGAGAAAGAAAGACCTTTGTGCAACATCTCAGTTAAATACTGTGGAATGTGAAGCATGTGAGGCTGAATTGTGTCTTGGCCTTTAACTTAGTTCCAGGCACAAAACCTTTTCCATTTATCCGAATAAGCCTTCCTGGTGCTTGGCCTCCTAGCTTCCAGAATAACATCCATAACTGCTTGGGAAACTGGAGCTGGCTGAATGCTTAGGTGATTTGCCATGCAGCCAGATTTAAGGTTTTGAGCTGGCTGTGAAGAATCTGATTGTTTTGCTGTGTGAACAAATGGGTAACTTGTGGTAAGATCCAAGGTGGGCCCTGGGCCATATTCCTCAATAGTGGGTACAAGTGCTGGCGTGGCCAGTCTGGGGCTATGAGAATCAGTCGTGGTCTCTCCTTTTTGACTTTCAGAAGCACCTTTGTGAGGAGAGGCAATGGAGGGAAGGCATATACTGTCAGGGTTTTCCAAAAGAAAGAGTGCGTCCACTTTCCAAGCTTGATGGTGAAGTGTCCTTGTACAAAATTTTGTTAGTTGATAGTTTTGAGGACTGGCAAACAGGTCTATGTCTGGTAGGCCCCATCTTTGAGTTATCATTGTAAATACTTGTGGATCTAGTTTCCACTCGTGGGGATCCATGATGTTTCTGCTGAGGTCGTCTGCCAGTGTGCTCTTCTTTCCTGGCAGGAACTGAGCTTGTAACTGAACTTGGTAAGCCAGAGTTGTGTTCCATAAGGTCATTGCTTGCCTGCATAGAGGGTAGGAGCACCCTTGTTTATGTACCACATTACTGTGGTGTTGTCCGTCTTTATTGTAAGTTGTCCTGGATGTAATAGATTCTTGAAGGCTGTCAGAGCTTTCTGTACAGCTAGCATCTCTTTTTGATTGATGTGCAGATTCCTTTGATTTGCAGTCCATACCCCTTGAACGCACTGTCCTGCCATGTGTGGCCCCCAGGCGTAGTCTGATGCATCTGTTGTGATAGTTTGCCTGGCTGGGGGCAAGGTGAAAGGCTGACCCTTGTTGAGGTGACATGCCTGTGACCACCATAGAAACTCCTGTTGTAGGCAGGGAATGAGAGATATCATTGTGTCCAAGCTGTGGCTGTGTGGAGACCATACACTTCTTAGGTACCACTGTAATTTCCTCATATGCAGCTTTGCAAATGGTATTAGTAATATGCAAGATGCCATGAAGCCCAAGGCCTGCAGAATTTTTCTTGCAGTTAACTGGGTCTTTGTTGCCATTGTTTTGAAATATTGAGTCAGTTGTAGTTGTTTGTCTGGCGTCAGATAAGCCTTCTGGGCCGTTGTATTCAAGCTGGCACCCAGGAATGTCATACTTTGTGAGGGTACTAGTTTTGACTTCTTTTTGTTTACTGTGTACCCCAGGCAATTTAGTAGATGTTTTACAAAAGCCAGATGATGTAAGAGAATGTCCTTGCTTTCTGCTTGGATGAGGCAGTCGTCCAGGTATGGGTATATTTGAATTCCTCTTTGTCTGCAGTATGCACTTACTGGTGCCAGGCATTTTGTGAAGACTCTGGGCATAGTAGATAAGCCAAAGGGCAGTGCAGAGAATTGGTAATGGGTTGAACCTGCAATGAAACGGAGGTATCTTCTGCAACTTTGATAGGGACATGCAGGTATGCCTCCTTGAGGTCCAACGTTACTAGCCATGCTTCCTTGCCCAACATGGGAAGAAGCTGCTGTAGTGTTAGCATCTTGAATTTGGGTACTTGTAAGAAGGTGTTTAGAATTGAAAGGTCCAGAATTGGTCTCCAGGCATTGTCCTTTCTGGGCACTAGAAAGAGTCTTGAGTAAAATCCTTGACCTTGCTCTCGAGTAGGTACCAGTTGAATGGCTCTCATGTCCATGAGAGCTGCAATTTGTTTTTGTGCCTCTGCCCATTGATTTTGTGGCAGGTTTGGCATTCCTCTTTTTATTGGCAAGGTGTGAAAATGGAATCTATATCCTCGTAAAATGTCTAGGACCCATTTGTCCTTTGTGACAATGTGTCAGTTGTCTGAAAAAATTGCGAGTTTTCCTCCCAAGGGGGCTGCCAAGAGAGTACTGCTTGGCCAGATGAGGTGCAAGTCATTGAGTTTGCCTTCTGGTAGATTGGGACCTGTCCTCTCCTCTCTTCTGTGTTGCAGTGCCCCATTGGCGAGGTTTGTACTGGGCTTGTGGTTGTCCTCTGCCTCTTGGACGTCTGTATTTACCCCTCTGTGGTCTGTCAGTAGCTGGAAAGGACCAATTTTTTGTTGGCCAGTTTCTGCTGAAGTGAGGGGGCTGTACCTGAAGGAAATCTTTGACTGTCCGCATAGATTTTGCCTTATCCTCCATTTTCTTTAAGACTTCTTCCGCTTTAACTCCAAAAAGAACATCCTGCTGTAAGGGAGCATCTAGAAGCTTTGCTTTAATATGATCAGGCAGAGTTTGTTCCTTTAACCAAGCATGCCTACGTATAACAGACCCAGTGACAGCTGCTCTGCAGGAGGCCTCCAAAGAATCAAACCCACATTGTAAGGTATGTTTGCAAACCTGTTCAGTTGCATGCAACAGATCCTGCATTTCTTTCAATTCAGACTGTTGAGGGAGAGTGGTCATTCTTTGCTTTAACTGAGAGATTAGAAATTGCTGATACTTTAGCATGTGAAATTGGCAATTTAGTGCCCTAATAGCTAGAGTGGCTGAGGTGTAAACCTTTTTCCCCCACCTGTCTAGTGCTCTGGAATCCCTCTCAGAGGGTACAGGATTTTTAGCCATAGAAGCCTTAGCCCCTTTGGGACCCTGGGAGATTGTCTCTGGGTCAGCAACAGGGCTTTTATAAAGAAATTTGTGGGAATCAGGTACTCTATAATCTGCCAGGCTTGGCCGGAGCAGGAGGTAGAGAGTCTGGGTTCAAACTGGATTCTAAGTAAACATCATCCACAATGTCTAAAAAGTACAGTTTTGTACCTACCATAAATGTAGATGTCCGATAGATATGCAACTGCAGTCCTGACATATGGGTTGTCCTGCCTCAGGCAGCCCTTTGGTCGGCCGGATTCCAAAGTCTGGGTCCAGCGTCGGCTGATGTCACCTCTTCCCCGTCAGAGCGGCTGGGGTGTAAAAGCATCCGCCGACGCCATCTTCTTCAGTGTTTCTTGCCCCAGATGCCCTCCAAAGAAGGCTAAATTTGGTGAATGGATAAAAAATTCCAGACATGCACAACAGTAATAAACAGATACACCATAACAGATATCCCCAGCTAATAGAGAAAAGGGGGAATGGACCCATAATGAAAATT
This sequence comes from Protopterus annectens, assembly GCF_019279795.1. Classification (NCBI taxonomy): domain Eukaryota; kingdom Metazoa; phylum Chordata; order Ceratodontiformes; family Protopteridae; genus Protopterus; species Protopterus annectens. The sequence continues at coordinate 1,218,031,030 of NC_056741.1, forward strand.
ACAGAGGGGTAGGAGAGAGGGAAAACCTGACTGCAGTTGCATATCTATCGGACATCTACATTTATGGTAGGTACAAAACTGTACTATGTCCTTCAAGAATGCAACTGCAGTCCTGACATATGGGTTGAATACCATAGCCAAGCTGGGGGTGGTGGGATCTAAGAAAGGGATGGTGTAGCTAAAATGCCCTGCAGGACTGCCGAAGCAAAGCCTGCTCGGGATCTGGAGTATAAAGGCAGGTTGTAGTGTTTAGTAAATGTATGCACGGAGCTCCATGTAGCAGCCTCTAGAATGTCCTTTGTAGCCACTCCTCTTAGAAAGGCTGTGGATGTGGCTATAGCTCTGGTGGAGTGTGGCCTAATATTGGCTGGCACACCTTTTCCATGAAAAGAGTAACAGAATCGGATGCAGTGTCCAATCCATTTTGAAATTGTTTGTTTGGAGATTGCCTTTCCTTGCACTCCAGCAGCATAGGCTACAAATAGTTGGTCAGACTTTCTGGTGGTCTTTGTTCTGTCCAAGTAGTAGCGTAGTTGTCTGTGTATGTCCAAAGTGCGCAGCAGCTTTTCCCCCCTTATTTTGAGGATTGGGAAAAAGTAGGCAGGTGAATTGCTTGATTTAGAGACACCCTGGATATAACTTTTGGCACGAATGAAGGACTGGTTCTTAGAGAGAGACTGTCCTGATGAAAAATGAGAAAAGGAGGTACTGCCATGAGGGCCTGTATCTCCGAGACTCTTCTTGCTGAGGTAACTGCCAACAGGAAAACCGTTTTCCAGGAGAGAAATTGCATTTCTGAAGATGCTGCTGGTTCAAAGGGAGGAAGAGTTAATTTTTCCAAGACAAAATTGAGGTACCATGCAGGTACTGGTGGTTTTCTGGGAGGTTTGATATTCTTTATCCCTCTTAGAAACTGTCTTAGCAAGGGATGCGAAAACACAGGTGGGTCACAGTTGTATTTTGCTGAGATTGCTGAAGCGTGAATTTTTATGGAAGAATATGAGAGCCCACTATGAAACATTTCTGCCAAGTATTCTAATATCTGTGGTATGCTCATTACTGATGCATCCTGACGCTTGTTGCCATTCCAGATGATGAATCTCTTCCACTTGGCTGAATAGGTTTTTCTGGTGGAAGGTCTGCGTGCTTCCAGTAAGATCTCTTGAACTTTTTTGGAAAGAGAGATATGGGTAGAAGTCATGGAACCCTCCAAGCTGTCAGCTGCAATGTTTGCAGGTTTGGATGAACAGTCCTGTAATTGTGCTCAGTTAGAAGCAGAGGCCATTGAGGCAGGGGCCACGGTTTGGTGCGAGATATGCTCAGTAGCAATGGGTACCAGTGCTGCCTTGGCCAGTCTGGAGCTATCAAAATGCCTTTTGGTTGTTCTGCTTTTTCAGTAACACCTTTGTCAGTAATGGTAGAGGAGGGACTGCATAAATTGTTAGGGAATTCCAGCTGAAGGAGAGAGCATCCGTTCTCCAGGCTAGAGGATGGTGCATCCTTGAACAGAACTTCTCCAGGTGATGATTGAGGTGAGAAGCAAAGAGATCTATGTCCGGTTTCCCCATGCACTTGTTATTTGTGAAAAAATGTGTGGATGCAGCATCCATTCGTACGGGTCCAAGAAATTTCTGCTCAGCCTGTCCGCCAGAACATTGTCCTTGCCTGGAACGAACTGGGATTGCAAGTGGATGTTCAGTTTCAGGGACTTTTCCCAAAGAGTCATTGTTAGTCTGCAGAGGGGATAAGAATGAGTGCCTCCCTGCTTGTTTATGTACCACATGACAGTGGTGTTGTCTGTCCTTATTAGCAGATGACCTTGTTGAAGGGATTCCCCGAAGGCGTCGATTGCATGCATCACTGCCAACATCTCTTTTTGATTTATGTGCAGATGCATTTCCCTGGGAGTCCATTGCCCTTGGATGCATCTGCCCTCCATGTGCGCCCCCCATCCATGATCTGAGGCGTTTGTTGTAATGATTTGACTTGCTTGAGGTTTGTTGAAAGACATGCCTTTGTTTAAATGACTTGCTTGAGCCCACCACAAAAATTCCCTTTATAGGCATGGAATGAGAGGTATTACGTCTTCTAGGTTGTGGCTGTGTTGAGACCATAAGCCTTTTAGGTACCATTGTAGCTTTCTCATGTGTAGTCTTGCTAGAGGGATCAGAAGAATGCAAGATGCCATGAACCCCAGGGCCTGCAGTATTTTCCTTGCAGTCAGCTGGGTGCGCTTTGCTAGACTTTTGAAGTAGTCTGGTAAGTGTTCTTGTTTTTCCTCTGTGAGGAAAGCCATTTGTGATTTTGTGTCCAGTTTGGCTCCTAGAAAAATAATCTGTTGGGATGGCAGTAGTCTTGATTTTTGAATGTTGACTGTGTATCCCAAAGCCTGTAGTAATTGAATGACATAGTCCAAGTTTCTTATCAAGGTTTGTTTGCTGTCTGCTTGTATAAGGCAGTCATCCAGGTAAGGGTATATTTGAATCCCCTGGAGCCTGCAATGTGCAACTACTGATGCCAGGCATTTCGTGAATACTCTGGGCGCAGTAGAGAACGGCAATGCTGAGAATTGATAATGCTCTTACCCTGCAAGAAATCTGAGGTATCTTCTGCAACTGTGTCTGATTGGGACATGCAGGTATGCCTCCTTGAGGTCCAGAGTAACCAGCCAAGACCCCTTGCCCAGCATGGGAAGGAGTTGCTGTAACGTCAGCATTTTGAATTTTGGCACAATGAGAAAAGAGTTTAGAGCGGACAAGTCCAGTATAGGTCTCCATTGCTTTTCTTGGAACAAGGAACAGTCTTGAATAGAATCCCTGGCCTTGTTCCTGAGGAGGAACCTTTTCTATTGCTTTTATTTGTAACAGCTGTGAAACTTGTATGAGTGCCTCTGCCCTTTGATTTTGTGGCAGGTTTGGCATGCCTTGTCTTGTTGGTAAGGTATGGAAGTGAAACCTGTAACCTTTGTCTATTATGTCCAGAATCCATTTGTCCTTGGTTAAAATGTGCCAGTTTTTTGAGAATAAGGATAATTTTCCGCCTAGAGGAGCTTCTCTTTGAGCCTTGGTCGGCGGTGTGAAAGTCAGGTCATTGTGATTGTCCCTGTGGTGCAGCTGAACTCCCTGCGCCACTTCTCTGACTTGGTGGTTGCCATTGGCGGCCCCTGTAGGAGCCTCGGTATTGCCCTCTACCACGCCTGTTTTTTCCCCTTTGAAACTTGTCAGTGTCTGGAAAGGACCAATTCTTTGAAGGCCAATTCCTGCTGAATCTGGGTGGCTGAACTTGGAGGAAATCTTTGATTGTCTGTACTGATTTAGCCTTTTCCTCAATAGACTTCAGCACATCCTGTGCATTAGCACCAAAAAGCTTCTGTTTTTTCAGAGGTGCATCTAGGAGCTTTACTTTAACATGGTCTGCAGTGGCTGTTCTTTCAACCAAGCATGTCTACGTATAACGGCCCCTGTCATAGCTGCCCTACAAGAAGCTTCCAATGAATCATAACCACACTGAAGAAAATGATTGCTAACCTGCTGAGTGTTATGAACCAAATCCTGCAAGGCCTTTCTATCTATAGGCTCAGGAGAGGCTAACTTTTTCTGCAAATCATCCATTAAGTAATCCTGGTACTGAAACATATGAAAAAGACAGTTAAGAGACCTCATGGCAAGGGTGGAAGAGGTATAAACTTTTTTGCCCCATCTCCAGGGACCTAGATTCCTGTCCATGAGCAAAGGGTTTTGGCCGAGGAAGTAGCCACTCCTTTGGGCCCCTGAGAAATAGTTTCTAGATCCACAGAGTGGGCCTTAAAGAGATGCTTATGAGTTTCAGGAACCCTGTAATATCTGTCTGGCTTGACAGGAGCAGGAGGGAGAGAATCAGGGGAAGCACTGGAGTCTGAGTATACATACGACATCCAACACTGGAGGAATAGCTAATGGTCTGTGCTGGGGTAACTTAAGGAAAGTACGTAGCCTTTTCCTGGAGTCAGAGAATTCCTGACCCTGCCACTGAAAATGTTCTCTCATGGAGTGGAGAACTTCTCCGAAAGAAATATCCTCTGGAGGAAAGGCAGAGGGAATTGATTCTTCGGCATCAGAGTCCTCATAGGCCTGGAAGGATTCTTCTTGGGTATCTGAGTGCTCTGAATCCCCGGAGGCTTCTTCTGAAGAGAGGGTGTCTGTCTGCTCAGTTCTAGGCCTTTTTTCTGCAGGCGGCTGAGAACCTCTGTCTGGGTGCGGCTGAGAACCCCTGATAAGAGAGATTAGATCTGCAGCTAGAGTCATGATCTGTCTATCAGAAGAAGGGCCCTGAGAAGTAGGTTTAGGATGGGCCTTGGCTTGGCTGGCAGCCTTAGCACGTGCAAAGGCCTTGATGGACATGGATACAGGAGGCCCTGAATTGCCCACGTGCAGGAGTAACTTTGTCCACAGGAATGGTGTCGGGTAGATCTAGAGCTTCGGTTTCTGGAGGAAAATCAACAACCGGCACCGGTGAAACCTCCGGGACCGAAGAACGCGGTAAAGCATTGTCGCCGGCCTGGAGCGGTTGAATTACCGCTTCTGAAGGGACCGATGTACTCACGGAAGGCTTAGGCGTGGTATCGGTGGACGACGTGGGCCGAGGATGTCGGTCCCGGTCCTTGCGTTTTTTGGTAGTTTGTGCTGTCGGTAGTTCCGACGGCATGATATAAGCGTAAGATTCGCCAAAAAAGTCTTCGGCAAATTCTGCCCGGCGCCTGAGTGTGTGCTTATTAAAGCAAGTACAGGCAACACAGGCCGTGACGTCGTGGTCTGGGCCCAGGCAAGGGAGGCAGTAAGAATGGAAGTCCTTATGAGGTATTTGTTTAACACAAGACAAACAATTATTAACTTTTTCAATTTTTTCTGATATCGGCTGAGGCAAGAAAAATGTTTCTAACGGGTACTTAGCTTTAGATGACTTCGGTTAACTGAAAACACAGGAGCTGACCGACCGGCACTTGCGAACTGCTTCTGCTTCGGGAACCGCAAGGCAAGAAAAACTGAAGAAGATGGTGTCGGCGGATGCCTTTATACCCCAGCCGCTCTGACGTCGGGGAGGAGGCGACATCAGCCGACGCCGGACCCAGACTTTGGAATCCGACCGACCGAAGGGCTGCCTGAGGCAGGACAACCCATATGTCAGGACTGCAGTTGCATTCTTGAAGGACATCCCTTTTAGCAGAAGTTATGGCTACCAAGAATGCTGTTTTCCAGGACAGAAAATTAAGGGGTACAGAAGCTGCAGGTTCAAAAGGAGGTTTCGTTAAGGCTTGCAGAACAAAGGTCAAGTCCCAAGGGGGAGTCACGGATTTCACCGGTGGCTTGAGAAGGAAAACGCATGCATAGAATGTCTTACAATTTTGTAGACGCTAGAGATCCTAATCCGTCTCCCATGAAAATGGGATATTGCTGCCAACTGTACTTTTACCGTTGATGCACTGGCCCCTTGTTCAAAAATCATGGACAAAAAATCCAAGACTGTAGGAATCGGAACAGTAAAAGGGTTGAGACCTTGGCTGTTAGCCCAGATAGAAAATCATTTCCACTTGCTATTACAGATTTTCCTGGTGGACGGCTTTTGAGCCGCTACCAGAATAGTTTTCACTGGTGATGAGATACCTGGAGTCCTTGCCATTAGTGGAACTGGATCAACCAAGCCGCGTGCTTGAGGTTTACCAAGTTCGGTGTTGGGCACCCCGTTGGGTGCGATATCAGGTCTGGAATGGGATCCAGGATTAAAGGGGAGGAGAGACTGTGAGACCGCAGGTATGGAAACCAGATTTGACGAGGCCAGAATGGGGCTATGAGGATAATTTTGCTCCCCAACCGTGCGGCTTTCTGAATGAACTTCGCCATGAGCGGAAGCAGGGGATAAGCATAGAGTAGACCGGGAGGCCAAGCATGCAACCGGACTCGTGCATTTTTAGCAAGTCTGAAATGAACTGGCAGACCCACTGTAGCTGAGAAAGCAGTTTGTCCGCCAGAATGTTGATTGTCCCG
>NC_056741.1:1218037549-1218090049 GCF_019279795.1 Protopterus annectens
AGAAAGAACCTCGGAATAAGAGGTAACGGGGATAAGCATACAGTAGCCCGGGAGGCCAAGCATGGACTAGGCCATCCCTGGGGACATCCCCTGGAGGGGGAATCAGAGCGAAGAAGTTGCTGCACTTTGCGTTGTAAGGAGATGCGAAGATATCGCAGCAAGGTTGACCCCAAACACGGAAGATCTTCTCCGCCACTGAGATCACTCCTAAGGCAGAAGGATTGCCCTGCTGAGACTGTCTGCTAGAATGTTGGAGCGTCCCGGGATATGCGCTACTATGAGAAACTGGCTGGTGGATATGGCCCACTCCCAAACCCTCATGGCCTTGCGACAAAGGGGGTAGGATCAGGTCCCTCCCTGTTTGTTTATATACCAGACTACAGACATGATGTCTGATTGAATGGCTACTGTCCCCGGAGGTAGGACAGGATGGAAGGCTCTCCACGCTAAAAGCAATGCCCTCATCTCCAGGACACTGATGTGTAGCTTGGTCTCTGAAGGGGACCACGTGCCTTGGACTGTTCTTCCCAGAAGTGCCCCCCCCCCCCGAGCTGGGAAGCGTCCGTGGTCACTGTGGCTTGAGCCGGACGGGCTAGAAAGCTGCGCCCCACGAAAATGTCCGCTGACTGAAGCCACCACGAGTGACGTTCTGCATGTCAGACTGATTCGGATGTGGAAATTCACCGGAAGGTCTAGCCAGGACCATTGAACTGCTAGATTCCACTGAAGGACTCATGTGAAGACGTGCAAGAGGGAGGATAGAGATTGCAGCTGCCATCGAAACCAGGGCCCTGAGAACATTGTCTGCTGTGACAACAGAGTGATCCAAGATCGCCGATACATGGAGTCTTGAGATTTTCTATCCTTTCCGGGGTGAGAAAAATCTTTAACTGAATCGAATCCAACTGTGCTCCGATGAAGTCTATGATCTGAACCGGAGCCAGTTGGGACTTGCTGATATTGATCGTGATGCCTAACTTGTGAGCCAGACCGAGGAAGTAGTGTAGGGCCTAACACAAGAGACATTTGGTGGATGCAGCAAAGAGCCAGTCATCTAGGTAGAGGAATACCTGGATGCCCTGAAGTCTCAGATGAGCCGCTACGACCGCCATAACCTTGGTGAACACCCTGGGGGCTGTGGTGAGATCAACGGGTAGGGCACTGAACTGAAAGTGACTGGCCTCTAGCTGGAAGCGTAGAAACCTCCTGGAGCTCCTGTGGACCTTTGATGTGATAGTAAGCGTCCTGGAGGTCTAACGAGCACATTCAGTCGCATTCTCTCAGAAACGGTAGAATGGACTGTAAAGTGACCATCTGGAATTTTTGTTTCTCTATCGACAGGTTGAGGATAGACAGGCCCAGAATGGGCCTGAGGTCCCCCGTCGTCTTTGGCACTAAAAAGAACCTGGAGTAGAAGCCTGATCTGGGGGGACCGGCTCGATTTTGTAGCAGCTTCGAAACCTCTAAAGCTGCAGCCTCCCTGTGAGCGGGTGGAACATCTGGAAGGCGTGCTGGAGTTATGGGACATGAAATGAAGGGGATAGAATATACTCTGGATATGATGTTTAACACCCAGAGGTCTGCAGTAATGGACTCCCATGCCGCTGGATGTAAGGAAAATCTTCCCCTGACTGCCTCCAGAGTAGAGCAGCCGGGCAAGCCGGTGCGGGTCTGTCGGAAAAAGGTTCCATAGACCTGAAGTTTCTGGGACCCCCTCTGCCTCTGGGATGGCGTCGGTCTTGTCCCCCTCTGCATCTGGGGGACAAATATTCCTGAGTGTCACGAAAGGACTGTGATTTCCGGAACCACATCTTCTTTTGCCCCTTTTGGTTCCTGGAATAGGACCTCTGGGGGTTAGAGAAGCGGATTCCGACGGCTGACAGTCTTACCGTCCCTCTCACTCTGGGTTAGTGTGTCACAGACAGTCTTCCCAAAGAGGGATGATCCATCGAAAGGGGCGTTGATGAAAGACGCCTTAAAGGGGTCCGCAAATTGACACAGCCTGATCCAGGCGTGACGCCTCAAGGCAACGCCTGTACCAGCAGCTCTAGCGGATCTCTCCGTAGCAGGAGAGAGGAGACGCATAGAGGTATTAATCACTGATTTTAGTGTAGTCATCTTCGCAGTGAAAGACTGCTTGTCCTGTTGCGACAGACTCTGGGGGCGACTCAGTTAGTTCCGATATAAGGTCTCGCTGCAGTCTGATAAAATGTGCCAAGTAATTCAGTGCACAAATAGAAAATGTCACTGAAGAGTACATGCGCTTCCCGAAACGATCCATCGACCTGGACTCTGGTGGATGAACCGAGGAACTCTCCTGTGCCAGTTCTTTCTTTGTGGCAGTTGCAACCACCAAAGCGTCTACAGAGTCTCCTTTGGACCTTGCCTGCCTATCTGACTGCGGGGAAAGAATTTTGCCTGGCCTTTTGGGTATAGGCTCTACGGTGTCAGGATCCTTCCATGCCCTAGTGGTGATGAGGTCCAAAGGGTCAGCTGGAGACGAGACCCAGGAAGTAGATGGGCCCACGCCAAAGGCCTCCAGGAATACAGACTCATCCACAGTGTGTTTGGGGGCTGACCAACCTTCTCTTTGGCGGAGGATCTCCATAATGTCTCCAAACGAGACGTCCTCGGTAGGTGATCTGGGGGAACCCTCTCCTTCATCCAAGTCCGTATCAGTGGTAATGGACTCAGGGGAGTCCAAATGCCTCCTCTTACACAGTTCCTCACCAGTGAGACTCTCTGGAGAGGATGGCCTCCAGGGGTTCCCTGAAGGGAACAACCTGGGGTTGCTTTGGCACAGGCTGTCCCTGAGACAGGGTAATGGGAGCAGAATCCAAAATCAGAGGAGTCTGGGTAGGATCAGAGTAGGTGAGCTGTGGTCTCAACCCCTGGGAGAGAACCCTTTCCACTGCCCTGAATGCTGATGGAGAGCACACCTCCGTAGAAAGTAAGGATGAGGCTCTCCCGGGCACCGAAGCAGGGAGTGGAGCCAATGGCAGGGTAGTCCGAGCACAGAGGATAGGATCCGAAAGAGCGGGATCTCGACCCTCAGGTCCGACCCCCGACCACAGCTCTGAGAGTCACCTTTATCTGAGATCGGATTATAGGAACTCAAGGTGACGGCCGGCATCGAGGAAACGAGAACTATCGGCACCGACCCAACAGCTCCGAAAGGTCTCGGACCCAAGAATCCCAAAGTGTCGAGTCAGATCGAGGAAGGCGCAATAGGGTGGAACATAGTTGAAGGACCCTCTCCAATGGGAGAGGGCCCTGGTAAGACCCCCATCTGAATCTGGATGAACATCCTCATCAGCCTGTCCATATCAAGGTTGGAGACACTTCGAGTTGACTTGGAGGAAGCGACTGACTCGGGTCTGGGCCGGATCTGAGGGGAGTGCCTCGGCTCTGATGGCTCCGGGGAGAGCGGAGCAGAGGAGAACGAGACCTGGGTGCCTTTGAAGAGGGGCTGGAGAAAGACTCCCTGTCCGATGATCTTTTTCTGGGCCTATCCCTCTCTTTGTGGCTCTTCTCCCTACCTCTCTGGGACGACTCTGAAGCAGGCCTGGCAAAGAGGTTCAGTCCCTGCCTGCACAGTGTCACTGGCTGGGGAGGAAACCGAGGCAGACTCCAGGGCAGAAGCTGGTAGCATACCCTTAGCCACAAGCTTAGCCCGACGATCCTTCAACGCCCTAGGGTTAAAAACTACAGGCACAAGGCAAGACTAGTAAACTGAAACGGCCACACAGTGAAACGCTAAAAACTGGTTTATTTGAACGAATAACAATATACAAAAACAAGGTACTAAGCGCTTTCACCCATCAAGATCCTGGGCATCATCAGAGTACTGAATGCCTAATTAAAATCCACCCCTTATATACGTAATCTCAAATTGCCTAATTAAGTAAGGACAATAAAACCTTCAAAAATCAACAAGTGTAAAAAATCCTAGTTAATAAAATTCATTTAGGAAAGGTAAACATTATATTTTGTATTGTGCACACACACAATATTAACGTATAAAAAAAATTAATAGTCAATAAATAAAAATTAAAAACTATATAAATGATTGACAAAATCCTACTTGAACTCTAAAAAAGCATGTACGTGTACACAAATAACACTGTTGCTACACTAAAAAATAGACTAAAAAAATGGATGTAATATCTTTCACTAAAAACATATATTAATAAATATATATATAATAAATATATGTTATACTGTCTAATTAAAAAATAACACCTTTAAATATTAGAAAATAAATATAGGTAAATCTGTGAAAAAAATTTTGTAGAATAAATACCCAATCAAATGGGTAAAAGAGCTTAGTACCTTGTTTTTGTATATTGTTATTCGTTCAAATAAACCAGTTTTTAGCGCCCTAGGGTTAAAGCCTGAACAAATGTCACAGGATGTAGACAGATGGGCGACCCCTAAACATAGAACACACAGAGTGTGGCCATCGGCTGGTGAGAGCTTATGACCACACTCTGTGCACTTCTTAAAAAGAACCTTAGGCTGTTCAGCCATAGTAGAGACAGTAAAAGCCCTAACGGCCCCCCCCCACACACACACACACACACACACGCACGCACAAACAGGGATTGGGCCTAGGCGGGAAATCATTTTTTTTTTTTTTTTTTTTTTTTACACCTAACACGACGACCAAATGCGAAGGGAGGAAAAAAAGGGAAAGGTATTCACACTCAACACAAAAAGACCAAAAAACCTTACCACCTTGCTTAGAGCTCAGAGACAACAATGCTAACTCAGAGTGGCAAATGAGATCTGGGGCTATATGGGAGGGAGTGATGTAATATAGGTAGGGGAGGAGCTTGGAGCAGATGCTTGAAAAGTTTTGCCAGCTCGGATACGAATCGAATCCGTATACCCATATGTGCAGAAACGAGAAGTGAGTGAAAGTGCTAAACATTGTATTGATTAAAACAGATTTTAATTTATTTGTCATCTTGTATGTGTTGAACACTAATACAGTCGTGAGAAGATTAGCGAATATAGGAGCGTTCTGTTTTATTCGCTGTTGGTTACATTGTGTTACGTGGAACGCTTAATTTTTTCTGTTGTTGGCGTACGGATTCGACTCATGATTCATTTGGGGCAATTTCTCCTCAACAGAGAAATGAACTATCGGAACTTTGAGCCGAGGTAACGTCTCTGAAAGAAGAAGTGAGTAAGCTCCTAGATGTGTTCAATACATGGGCTTTATCGAGAGGAGGGATAAATAGTGACATGGACAATGGCTCAGCCGGTCACAACTCCTTATTTAATGGTGACAAGATTAAAAATGAGGGTAAATGTGGAGCAGGCAATTCAAAAATGGACATAATGGCCCCTAATACAAAGAATGTAGTACTCATTACTTCTTCGCCAGAGATTACAAATGGACAAATCCCGAGATCTCGGCAGGTACAAAGCATAGACATGCCGGTTGTTTTGGATCAAATGGAGCCTACAAACAAGCAGGCTGGCGGTTACGGACCTCACTTTTGACTTTTCTTTTGGCAATCTTACTGAAGAAGCCAAAAGAACAGGTACGAAATCTAAATACAGTCAACGAATGCGGACAGATGCACATGCTACTGCCATTGACAATGGCTAAAAAGGTACTGTAAATACTAATTCTAATACGGAACGAACGAAGCGTAATAATGTGCATGAGAAAAACAAAGATTATGTGTTGAAAGACTTTTTTGACACTCATTGTGTATTTGAAAACATTGAGATACCACGCAATGAACAACCTAAATTTAAAGGGACATTAAAGGACTTAATATATTTGTTTGGTAAAAAGCTAAATGTTATTAATGCTATTAAATTAGACAATGCATATTTATCTCATTGTATCAATTTGAATATTGTACCTATGGGTTTACGTTTTCATAAAACACCTATGGGTATTGATTTAACCAATGAGGTACAATTTGAATTTAATAATTTGTTTGACACATTTGGGAAAGAATATATGAAGTTACTTATAAAATGCAATGACGAAAAGTTATGTAAAATTATTAATGAAGTAGACCAAATGAATGAAATCATATTAAAGGATTTGTTGTTCATGAATTGGGAAAGATTATATTTGAAACAATTTGAGTTAGCTAAATCTAGGACTAAGAAAGCTTTTGAAAGAAAAAGTAAAAAAATATCTAGAGATACTGAACAATATAAACTAGGCAGAGTGTATAATTGGGGGAGGAAACAGAATGACAAGGACCAATATGCAAGTGAGACACCACAGGATTCAACATCTTATGAGAGTAGAAATTTTCATCAGGTCCACAGAGTAGGGGGACATCCCTGGTGGACAAAGGAAGAAAAGTGGAAGAAAAAAGACACTCGACCCAAGAGAATATAGTAAGGGGATCATATATTTCATTCCCCAATGATTTTATACATGAAACTACAAACGAGTCACAAATTTTACACGAAGGTGTAATATGTAGTTATAAAAATTTCAAGATATTTAATTATACACAGATGAGCTTGGAAAAGGCTCATTTTAGTTCGTTAGCGAAGGGGATGAAATTCATACCAGTTACAAGCTTTCGTGTTGTGGATTGTATAAGTGAAATTAAAAAATATGTTAGGAAGTTAAATTTAGCTTTAATGTTCAAAGGGAAAAATGACCACAGAAAGGACAGTTGTAATTTGTTGAAAAAGAAGAGCAGTTTTATGCCTGTAATGAATACGAACGTTCAACTGTATGAAAGAATTGTTACGCAAGAGATATATCAGTTAAACAACAAAATTACTATGAGAAGTGTGAAATATAACTCAACAAAAGAAGAACTTAATATATTGGGAGAACTTAGAAGTAACAATATAAGAGTTATGAAGCCTAACAAAGGTGGCGGCGTTGTGATCAATGATGCCATGGAATATAATGCAAAAATGTATGAATTGTTGCATGAATCAGGAAATTATGCTGTCATATACATGAATGAGGTCAATATAGCATACAGAAGAATAGACCTATATACTGAACAGTATTTATTGGATTGCAGGATTACTGAGGAGTTATACAACTTCTTTAGGGTAGAGTATCCAGTTATGTCTACTTTAGTAGGTATTCCCAAGGTACATACAAATCCATCCAACCCCCCATTTAGGCCAATAATATCAGGAAGCAAGTCCAAGACCTTTCCTTTGGGAATAGCAGTAGACTCCATGCTTAAACATATATATGGGAAAGTAGGACATATGGTTAAAGACTCTTGGGAATTTTTAATGAAGTATCCAATTCATCTAGGAAATAAATAACTATTATTTGCTTCTACAGATGTAATTGATGTGTATTTCCAAGGCTCAAGGAATGGAAGCATTTACCAACAGCATTCGGAAGTATAGTGATTTAGAATGGGACAGAATTAGTTTGATTACAGAATTCATGTCCATAGTATTGGATAACAACTTTATATACTATGAAGGTGAGGTGTTCAAGCAAACTAAAGGAGTAGCTATGGGGGCAGCATGCGCCCCCCCCCCCACACTTTATGCCAACTTGGTGATGTTGGACTGGGAGGAAAAGGTAGTATTTCAAAGTGAGTTTTATTTCAACATCAAATACTACTCACTTTTTCTGGATGATATATATATATAATTTGGGAGGGGGAACAGGCCTCCTTTAACAACTTTGTGGAATACCTCAATGAAAGTAGTGATTTTTTGAAATTGGACACCAAGGTTATTAGAGATGGAAACAACTTTAAGTCAATTATACATAGGAAAGAGACTTTTTCAAATTCATATATAGATTACAATAGTAATCATCCAAGGAGGACTAAAATGAATATTTATAAGGGACAGTGTATACGGGCAGTGAGAATGACCTCAAGTTATAAAGACATGTTAGAAGTAAAATATATCTCATTTATTCAGAGAAAGAGGATATGACATAGATATGATGAACAAAGTAAATGCATATGTAATCAATGAATGGGGGAAGAAATATATTCCCTTGTTAGGAATGAAGTTCAATTCTATACTAGACAGTGATATTAATAAGAATGGTAATGATTCCAACAATTCTTTTAGAAGGGCATGTATTATAGAATACGGTCCGTAGAGTAACCAAATCAAAGAAATTTTGATGAGAAACTGGCACACATTAATGATAGATGAAGAAAAGTTAGAAATTTTAGGTTCTAAACCGACATTTGTTTATAAGATGGGTCATAATATGAAAAAAATTGTTAAAGAGAAGTCCTAAAACAAGCAAAACAAGAAATCTCACACATACAACAAAATGTGGTACATGTCACTAATGTTTTGCGATTAATGAGGAGACAGATTATATTAAAGAATTATAACAGGACTAAAATTAATTTTAAGCGTGGTAATCTTAATACTAAAATGTTAATATATTTAGCTAAATGTATGGTCTGTCCTTCATACTATACAGGGAAAACAGAACGAAATTTTAGAAAGAATTTATTCTCATTTGTATAGTACAAGGACGAAAGACCAAAACAAAATGCGTTGCTCAAACATACAGATAGCAAAGGAGAAAATAATCATTTTAAATTTGCTATTTTGGAAACAGTGGTTAGTAATCCAAGGGGTGGAAACATTAAGAGTGTTTTGGCATACAAAGAAGTCTGTTGGCAGATTTTGACGGATGCCACAACACCTCCTGGATTAACTGAATATATATCAACAAAACCATTATTAGAAATTAGTGGTTCAAAAAATTTTGTGAATTTGATTTGCATATTAATTTGAGTGGTATATTCTTATGTATTTTAGTATTACAATATGGTTTATGGAAATTTTACAAAGACTTTTTAAAAAAAGTTTTTTAAAAGTCTAGAGCTTTAAGGAAGTGAAACAGTTTTTGGCGCCAAATAGTTGTATTTAAACTTGTATTATCTGTAGTATGAACGTTCGGAGGAAGCTCACGGTTAAATGAGTGAAAGCGCTAAACATTGTATGGATTAAAACAGATTTTAATTATTTGTCATCTTGTATGTGTTGAACACAAATACAGTCGTGAGAAGATTAGCGAATATATGAGCGTTCTGTTTTATTCGCTGTTGGTTACATTGGGTTACGTGGAACGCTTCATTTATTCTGTTGTTGGCATATGTGCAGAAAGAATGAAGTCAACTACTTCAGATTCACTATTAATGCTGCTATTTTTGCTGTGGAATAAAAGATGATGATTTCGACCCCGTGATTCCTACAGTGCGTATTGCAACAGTGGTTGTGGATTGGTGCTGGTTTTGCGTGTCTGTAGTGTTTGGTCACACCCGTGAACATTCGCCACTTTGGAAGCCTTGCTTTGTGCACCAACTGTTGGATTTTATATATATATATATATATATATATATATATATATATATATATATATATATATATATATATAAATATATAAAATATATGTACGTGTGTGTATACATATGTATGTGTGGGGTTCTTATTACTTGATCGAAGTTTTGAAACTTTGAGCACGACAATATTGAACTTGTCTGTTCGAAGTTACAAAACTTTGATCAGTAAACTAACTGTTGCAAGCAAGGGGGCAAGACCCCCTGCACCTCCCTACAGTTAGTTGACTGCTGCATCTTTTATTTATTTTTTTCCGTGTTTGAACTTCAGCAAGTTTGACTATATGGTTTTGACCATATAGGGTTCGAATTTGTTGAAGTTTGATAACATAACAGGAACCCTATGTGTGTATATATATATACATGTATATATATGTGTGTGTGTGTGTGTGTATGTATGTATATATATATATATATATATATATATATATATATATATATATGTGTGTGTGTGTGTATGTATGTATTTTATATATTTATATATATATATATATATATATATATATATATATATATATACACACACACACACACACACACACACACACACACACACACACACACACATATATTGCCTTCAGAGATATTCCCTTTCCTCTACTGCAATACCAAAAGTTTGCATTGCTAGCCTGCACAGTAAGTAGCAATAGGTCCCCTCTGCTTATGGGGGAGACTATCCACCCAAAACTGCAGAAAGAAAGGCTTTGAGTGCAGAGTTACCCCAAGATGGACTCCAAGCCACATTTGAGGAGTCTGTCATATGTTTTAATGAACTAATGGACATTCCCTTCTTCAGGGGACAATGATGATTCTACCATGAGATATCTTCTAGTATGTCAGCAATGGTATAGTGGTTTCCAAGTGATGGAGATGTTGACTCCATCTGCTTCAAAAGTGCCACTGTAACTTTCTCACATGGATGTGCACCAAGGGTTTTGTCAAACATGCATCTCAGATACTCCCTTGTTGTAATCTTTTTTCAGTGATTTTGTTAAACAGTTCTGACAACTCTTGAGTTGCAAACAGAAATGGCGCTTTGACAGAGAATGATAGAGGATTTCACTATGCCATAAATCAAGCCAAATTCTGAAAAACACTTAATGAATTTCAGGGAATTCAAGGCACCCTAACGGGACTCTGCTGGAATAAGTCAATTGTCTAGGTAGGGAAATATTTGGAAGCCTTTTATCATCACTGGAGACATACAAATTGTGAATACTCTAGGCCTAACAAGCCAAAAGTACAGTTATGTACACTTACCATAAATGTAGATGTTAGAGTGTATTCACTGTTGCAGTCCTCACATATAGGTTATCTGGCTCCTGGTAGCCCTCAGTCGGCCCGAATAAAGGAGTCCTTGGTATATGACGTCGGCTGCCACTGGTTGTAAAACTGATGTCAGTACGTCAGGTACAAAGGGAGGCAGATGATGCCATTTCCTCAGTTTTTCTTGCCTTAACTGTCAGGAGCCCCCAAAAGAATGCTAACCCAGGAATGGAAGCACCCTGGACACATGTCATACCAAAAATAAAAATCTATAGTCTGTGCCTTAGGAAAAAAAAGGTGGAATGGAGGGTGGGAAACCAGGACTGCAACAGTGAATACATTCGAACATCTACATTTATGGTAAGTGTACACAACTGTACTATGTTCTTTGTGTTTCACTGTTGCAGTCCTCACATATGGGCTAATTCCCAAAACCCACTAAGAAGACAAAGGGGAGAAGAAGGATCACAGATTACAAGTTGGTAAGGAGGCTCTGCAAAACTGCAGAGGCAAAACCAGCCTTGGATTTAGAAAACAAATGTAGATTGTAATGCTTTGTGAAAGTATGGACAGAAGACCAAGTAGTTGCTTCTAGAATGTCCTTAGTAGACACCTCTCAGAAAGGTTGCAGAGGTAGAGACTGCTCTAGTAGAATGGGTCCTAATACCCTGAGGGGGAATCTTCCCATGATGCAGGTAACAGAAGTGAATACAATGAGCAATCCATTTGGAGATTATTTGTTTTGAAATAGCTTTATCCTGAGCCCCAGGAACAAAACTAACCATTAACTGTTCAGAATCTGAAGTAAAATCTCAGCTGTCTATGCGCATCAAGAGAGTGCAGAATCCTGCCCACTTTATTTTGGGGATTATTGAAAAATGTAGGCAGGTGAACAGACTGGTTAAGGGTTAAAGTGGAAACCACCTTAGGCATAAAGGAGGGATTGGTTCTCAGAGAAACGCTATCTGAGTGAAAAATAATGAAAGGTTCTACTGCCATTAAGGCTTGCAGCTCAGATACCCTGCTAGCTGAAGTAACAGCTAAAAGGAAAGCAGTCTTCCAGGATAGAAACGTCAACTCTGCAGAGGCAGCTGGTTCAAAGGGAGGCTGAAGTTTTTCCAGGACAAATTTAAGATCCCAAGCAGGAGTAGGAGCTCTTCTGGGAGGTCTAAGATTACTACTGCTTCATCAAGGGGTGAGAAAAAATGGGTTGCTCAAAAGAACAATGAGCCAAAATTGCTGAAGTGTGAATTTTGATGGAAGAAAAGGAAAGTCCACCATTAAGCAATCCTGCTAGGTAGTCAAGAATGAGTGAAAGAGAAAGATGAGAAGAGTCTTCTCCTTTAGCTAGCATCCAAGAGCAAAATCTTTTCCATTTATCTGCATAGGATTTTCTTGTGCTAGGCCTCCTGGCCTCATGAAGTAAAGACAGTTGTGTACACTTACCATAAATGCAGATGTTTAAGTGTATTCACGGTTGCAGTCATTACATTTGGGTAATCTGCTGGCAGGTTGCCCTCAGTCAGCCTAACAAAGTCTTGGGTCCTGCGTCAGTTGCTGTCCCTTCTTCCATGACGTCAGGTCGTCTGCTGTATAAAACAGGCAGCTGACGCCATTACATCAGTTTTTCTTGCTCCAGATGTCGGGTGCCCCCCCAAATGAGGAGCAAAATATATATAGATATAATAAGAAACACAAAAATATACCTCTAAACAAAAGCAAATACACCAAAAAGGCTTTTAAGCATAATAAAAGAAAGAAGAGATATAGTAAAAGAAAAACAGGGGGCTGGAGGGAGGGTAACCAGGACTGCAACAGTGAATACACTCGAACATCTACATTTATGGTAAGTGTACACAACTGTACTACGTTCATAGTGTTTCACTGCTGCAGTCATTACATTTGGGTAGATTCCCAAAGCTAAGGTTGGTAGGATGGATTTATACAAGCATTAGGACCAGCTATAAGGCCCTGCAAAATAGCAGGGGCAAAGCCAGCTCTGGATTTAGAGAAAATTGGTAAGTGATAATGCTTGGTGAAAGTATGAACTGAACTCCAGGTAGCAACTTCTAGAATATCCCTGGTAGGAATATCTCTGAGAAAGGCTGCTGAAGTAGATGCAGCCCTTGTGGAATGAGATCTGATACCCTGGGGGATAGGTTTTCCATGGTGCTTATAACAGAAATGAATACAATGGCTTATATATTTAGAAACAGTTTGCTTTGAAATAGCCTTCCCATCTGCCCCTGCAGCAAATGATACCAGCAGTTCAGGTTTTCTTCAAGATTTAGTCCTGTCCAAGTAGAATCTAAGTTGTCTGTGCACATCCAATGAATGTAGAATCCACTCTTCCTTGTTCTGTGGATTGGAAAAGAAAGTTGTCAAATGAATGGACTGATTAAAAGCTACACTGGATACCACCTTGGGCATGAATGATGGATTGGTCCTGAGTGACACCCTGTCTGCATGAAAGATGATGAAAGGCTCCACTTCTAGCTGAAGTGATTGCTAAAAGGAAGGCTGCTTTCCAGGAAAGAAATTTTAAGTCTGCAGTTGCAGCTGGCTCGAAAGGAGGTAGAGTGAGTTTCTCCAATACAAAGTTAAGGTCCCAGGCAGGGGTTGGAGCTCTCCTGGGTGGTCTCAAGTTTTTGGCCCCTCTGAGATACTGCTTTAGAAGAGGATGAGAGAAGAGGGGGGAGGGGGTCTGTGTTGTAATGAGCTGAAATGGCTGAGGCATGGCCTTTTATGGAAGAAAAAGACAGGCCCTTATGAAGCATCTCTGTTAAGTATTGCAAAATCTGACAAATTGAGCACTGCTGTGCTCATCCCTTGAGATGGATTCCAGGCACAGAATCTTTTCCATTTGTCAGCATAAGATTTTCCAGTACTAGGTATTCTCACCTCCAAAAAGACATCCATCACAGGTTTGCTGAGGGATGGCAAGGGTGAATTTAAGTAATTAGCCAAGCTGCAAGATTCAATGTTTGGAGCTGAAGGTGCAGAATTTGGTTCTCCTGTTGAGACAGTAAGGAAGGTGTCAGAGGCAGGTGCCACGGAGAAATGTGTGACACTGCACAGGAGTGGGTACCAGTGTCGGCGAGGCCAGTCTGGAGCAATCAAAATCATTTTTGGTTTACCCTGTTTGACTTTTAGTACAACTTTGGAGAGCAAAGGCAGAGGGGGAAAGGAATAGACTGATAGTTTTTTTTCCAGCTGAAGGACAGAGCATCCACTTTGCAGGCTTTTTTGTGATGAGTTCTTGTGCAATATTTGTCCAACTGGTAGTTCTGGGGTGAGGCAAAAAGATCTATGTCTGGGCTCCCCCCATCTGCGTGTCAATATGTTAAAAATCCATGGTTCAGTTTCCATTCGTGAGGGTCCATGAGATTTCTGCTTAGTTCGTCTGCCAGAACAATCTGCTTTCCTGGCAAGAATTGAGCTTGTAGTTGTACTTGGTAGCTCAAGGCAGTGTTCCACAATTCCACAGCTAGTCTGCAGAGGTGGTAGGAATGTGTACCCCCCCCCCCTGCTTATGTACCACATAACAGTGGTGTTGTCCGTCAGTGCACTCTGTACAGCTAGCATTTCTTTTTGATTGATATGAAGGTGCATTTGATTTGGGCTCCATATGCCCTGAATGCACTTTCTTGGTACCCCCATGCATAGTCTGATGCGTCTGTAGTTAGGGTTTGGGCGGCAGGGGGTGGTGTGAATGGCAGTCCCTTGTTTTGGTGGCAGGTCTCAGCCCACTATAGGAACTCTAGGCGCAGGCAAGGTATGATAGGAATCATTGTTTCCAGGCTGTGACAATGTTGACTCCATAAACTTTTTAAGTACCACTGAAGTTTCCTCATACGCAGTCTTGCATATGGAATTAGAAGAATGCATGAGGCCATGAACCCCAAGGCTTGCAGTATTTGCCTTGCAGATAGCAGGGTTTTTGTGGCCGCCTATTTGAAGCAAGTCACCAAATGAATTTGCTTTTCTGGCGTAAGGAAAGCCATCTGGGCAGTTGTATTCAAGCTTGCACCCAGGAATGTAATTTTTTGAGAGGGTACCCAGTTGAGTTTTCTTTTCGTTTATGGTGTACCCTAGACAGGTTAGAAGTCTTTTTACAAACGCCAGATGTTTTAGAAGAATGGCCTGGTTTTCTGCCTGAATTAGACAATCGTCCAGGTATGGATATATTTGAATATTTCTTTGCCTGCAAAATGCAGTTACTGGAGCCAAGCAGTTTGTGAATACCATGGGCGCAGTAGACAAGCCAAAGGGCAGTGCAGAGAACTGATAATGCATGCAGCCTGCTTTGAAGCGTAGGAATCTTCTGCAAGATTCCCTGATTGGGATATGCAGGTAAGCCTCTTAAGTCGAGAGTTGCCAACCAGAGGAAGTAACTGGTGAAGAGTCAGCATCTTGAATTTTGGAATGCCCAGAAAGGTGTTTCGAGTAGACAAGTCCAGAATTGGACGCCATGATTTGTCTTTTCTGGGTACCAGGAAAAGTCTGGAATAGAAACCTTGTCCCTTTTCCTCTTCTGGTACTAGCTGACTAGCCCCCATGTATAGGAGGGAAAGTACTTGTTTCTGAGCCTCTGCCCACTGATTTGGAGGCAGGTCTGGCCACCCGTTTGGAGTTGGCAGCGTGTGGAAATCTGTATCCCTGGGACACTATTTAGAACCCATTTGTCCTGGGTTATAAGTTGCCAGTTTCTTGGATGAAGAGCCAGTTTCCCCCCCAAAGGGGCAGCTAAGAGGTAAGTGCTTGGTAATTTCAAAGGGAAGTCATTGAGACTGTTTACCATAGGGTGGTGCCTTGTTGTTTCCAGATTTGGAAGTGGAAGAACCCCATTGCTTAGTTCTGAAAGTCCCTTGGGACTGAAATCTGGTGGTTTTGGAATGCCTGGGTTTGGCCGTAGTGGCTCTGGAAGGAGCTGGAAAGGACCAGTTCTTAGTAGGCCAATGCCTACTAAATCTAGGAGGTTGCACTTATAAGAAATCTTTCACAGTCTGCATAGATTTAGCTTCATCTTCCATCATTTTTAGAACGTCTTCAGCCTTATTGCCAAATAAGTGGCCCTGCTGTAAAGTAGCATCTAAAAGTTTTGCTTTAACATGATCAGGCAGAGATTGCTCCTTAAGCCAAGCATGCCTTCTAAGCAGAGACCCAGTAACAGCAGCCCTACAAGAGGCCTCTAAGGAATCAAAACCACATAAGCAAAGTATGTTTGCCAACTTGTTCGGCTGAATGCAATAAATCCTGCAAATTTTTATTCTCCACACAGTCAGAAATCAACATAATTTTCTGTTTAGGCAGTCCCATGATATGCTGTTGACATTTTAGCATATGGAGTTGACAGTTTAAAGCCCTGATTGCTAAGGTTGCAGAAGTATAAACCTTTTTACCCCACCTATCCAGTGCCCTGGAGTCTCTATCAGAAGGAGTAGGGCTTTTAGCAGTAGAAGCCTTAATGCCCTTGGGCCCCTGAGAAATGGTTTCAGGGTCCGTAACAGGATTTTTGAAAAGGAATTTGTGGGACTCGGGAACCCTGTAGTACCTGTCTGGTTTGCTAGGGGCTGGAGGCAAGGAATCCGGGGCCATACTGGATTCCGAAAACACATCAACAATATCTAGTACAGGTGGTATAGCCAAAGGTCTATGCTGAGGAAGAAGGAAATCCCTACGCCTCTTTTTGGACTCTGAGAAATCCTGACTTTCCCAGTGGAAATGCTCCGGTTAAGGTATGTAGTTTCCCCAAAAGAGAAATCCTCAGGCAGAGAAGCAGAGGGAATGGAATCCTCTGCATCAGAGTCCTCATAAGTAGGTATGGACAAATAAGGGTCAGAAGAAAGAGTCCTGTTCAGAAGATTCATAGTCAAATTCAATCCTAGGCCTCTTGGGGGGGGGGGGGGGGGCTGACTACCACGATTAGAGTAATTAAATCTTCAGCCATTTTGATCATTTGTTTTTTAGGCATAGGGGCCTGAACATGCGGCCTGGGCATTGGTTTTTTAGACATAGATCGAGATTTAGGCCTTAGCACCGAAGTTAGAGTCTGTATAATATGCAAGTCTGTCGGCCTGGATATACCCTCAGAAGCTGGTGACTGCTCAGTGGCTCCAGACCCATCCAAGCAAGAGACATCCACGGGTTCTGTATGTGAAGCATCTCACGGCATATCGGACTCCAAATGGGTCTCAGTAGAGGCCTGCGAATCAGAAGTAGCAGGTATCAGGGGCTGCGAAAACGATTGGCGACTGGCTTAGGAGAAGTGTTGGCAGTTTTGGACCTCAACAGCCTGTCTCTGTCTTTTCTTTGCATTTTTTCGGTATTCTGGTAGTCGGATGGCTAACCGACGTAATTTCTGGATAATTAAACAGAGAACTGAAATATTTTGAAGCAAAAATGTACTGATGACGGATAGTGCGCTGATTAAATAAAACACAAAACCGACAGCTAGGTACGTTGTTGGTCAGGGCCTACACAAGGAATACAGTACAAATGAAAATCCTTATGAGGTATTTGCTTCTCACAAGTAATACAATTAACTTTTACTGACATTGGTAAGGAGCAAGAAAAAGTTTGCCCAACGAGGTACTTAGCTTTAAGTTGAAGACTTTGGCTCTGAAACTAGAAAACGAAAATTTCAGGAGTCTGCCGATCGGCACTTGCGAACTGCTTCTGGCACCACGCGTAAAGAAAAAAGAAGTTATGTTCTTACCATAACGTTCCATGTGGAGTGTTCATCTCGCCTTTGTTCTTACACACAGGTTCGGAGCCTATCCTCGGCTCCGAGTTGGCCGCATAGCAAAGCTCTGCATCTTGGAGAAGCTCGAGACCAGGCTATATCCCACAATCCTCCCTGCCATTACTCAGATCTAGTTTGCGAGTAAACCAGACCAACCAAAAACCTCAGGTGCCAAGGCTACACACTGCTACGGAACTCAGAGACACTCTCTCACTTAACAAGTAAGGGTAGTGAAATATACCCCATGAGGCAAGAAACAATATACCCGGAAGGGGTTAAGGCATTTCAACCAGACTCTAGTCCTACTCGTTCTTCCAAACACGTGAGGGAGGGAAGGGAGGGAATGTAAAAACAAAGGCGAGATGAACACTCCACATGAACGTTATGGTAAGAACATAACTTCTTTATGTGACAGTGTTCAATCTCGCCGTTTGTTCTTGCACACGGTAGCCCCTAGCTCCGCCGTCACCCGAGTGACTCATGGAAGAACGTTCCTAAGTACAGTGGAACCAAAAGATGTCCTGTCTTTGGAGGCTTTGTCAACCCTATAATGAGCGATGAAAGTATGTGGTTTAGACCATGTGGCTGCTGCACAAATAGTGTCCAAAAGCAGACGAGCTGCATGAGCCAAAGAAGTGGAAACGGATCTGGTAGAATGGCCCTTAGGTTTGGCAGGCAAGGCCTGATTAGACTTAGACTATACAAAAGCTATACAATCAGTAAGCCATTTAGATAGTGTACGTTTTGTAACTGCCATGCCCTTTTTATTGTCTGCAAACACGACAAAAAGCTGATCTGTTTTCCTGTAATCTTTAGTCCTATCCAAATAAAATCTTAGTTGTCTGTGGACATCCAACTTGTGCAGCATATACTCCAACTTGCTGGGATGGTTCTTGAAAAAAGTAGGGAGTTCTATGGACTGGTTAATATTCGTGACAGAACATACCTTAGGAAGGAAAGACGGATTTGTTCGCAAGGAGACTATCTGGGTGGAAAATTAAGTAAGGCGGCCTGACTGATAGTGCTTGCAGCTCTGATACTCTTCGAGCTGAAGTAACAGCTATGAGAAAAAGTGTCTTCCACGGCAAGAACTTCAGGAGGCAAGACGAGGCTGGTTCAAAGGGTGGCAACATTAGTTGTGACAATAATAAATTTAAATTCCATGGGAATAAAGGGTCTCTGACGGGCGGTCGAAGATGGAAGGTTCCCCTTCATAAAAGCCTTACAAAGCCTGTGGGACATAATGGGAGAACCGTCCTCACCAACAAGGAAGTTGGATATGGCCGCCAACTGTACTCTTAGTGTGGAAGTAGAGGCTCCTTTGTGAAAGAGGATAGATAGAAATTCTAGAACTTTATGAAAAGGAGCTACTAGGGGGTCCAAGTGTTGGCTAGATGCCCGGTATACAAAGCGTTTCCATTTACTCCTGTAGAGTTTTGTAGTGGAAGCTTTATGAGAGGCAACTAGAATGCGTTGAACTGCCGGAGAAAGTAGATCAGACCTGGCTAGGCAGGGAAGTGGAGCAGCCAAGCTGCTAGTTTGAGGATAGAAGAGACGGGTGAGGAACTCCCGAATGGGTCAGTAGATCTGGTACTGGGTCCAGGATCCACGGTTCCTCTGTTTGATGGGCTCGAAGAAAGGGGAACCATATCTGTCGAGGCCAGAATGGGGCTATGAGTATAATTGTCCTTTCCAGGTTCCTGGCTTTCTGAAGAAATTTGGGAATCAAGGGGTAGGTGGAAATGCATATAGGAGACCCGGGGCCAATCGTATCAGTGCGTCCCTGGGGACATCCCCCGAGGGGTAGAAGGGCAAAATAGCTTCTGCATTTGGTATTCATCGGGGAAGCAAATAGATCGCAGCAAGGCTGGCCCCATCTGCGGAAAATTCTTTCCGCCACCTGTGGATTGAGGGACCACTCGTGAAGTAACAGGATGGCTCTGCTCAACCTGTCCGCAATGACGTTGGATGACCCCGGATGTGCGCTATCAGAAAGCGACCCGTGGACTCTGCCCATTGCCAAATTCTCATGGCCTCTCTGCATAATGGGTAAGATCTGGTTCCCCCCTGTTTGTTTATGTACCAAACTACAGACATGTCTGTCTGAACTGCTACTGTTCCTAGAAGTAGGAGGGTTTGAAAGTGTTGCAACGCCAGGAACACCGCACTCATTTCCAGAACATTTATGTGCAGGTTGTACTCCATGTTGGACCATTCCCCTTGGACTGTTCTTCCCTGAAATAGTCCCCCCCCCACCCTATCAGAGAAGCGTCCGTGGTTATCGTGGCCGTCGGATTGGGTAGAACAAATGGACGACCCATAGTGAGATCCTGACTGTACACCCACCATGAGAGGTCTCGTTATCGGTTATCAGAATCTCGTGCGCTAGGTGCAACTGCTGGAACGACCACTGCGTGAACAGCAGCCATTGGAGGAGCCTCATGTGCAATCTTCCCATAGGAACTGCAATCAGGGACACTGCCATGAGTCCCAAAACCTTCAACACTAGTTTGGCCGGGGCTTTCCTGCTTTGCTGTAAAAGAAGAACCTGTTCCTTGAGGGATGAAGCCCTTATTGGAAGGAGCTTTACCAGTGTTAAACGTGTATCTAGGTCTGCTCCGATGAATGAAATATGCTGTGAGGGCAGTAAGGCAGATTTTTCGAAGTTTATGGAAATCCCTAGGTGGGAACAAAGGTTGACTGTGCAGTCTCTGGCTTGTATGAGGCGACGCTCGGTGGTGGCGGTGAGGAGCCAGTCGTCCAGATAGGGAAACACCTGGAATCCTAGACGTCTCAAGTGAGACGCTACCACTGACATGCATTTGGTGAATACCCTAGGGGCTGAGGTGAGCCCAAAGGGCAGGACTCGAAATTGAAAGTGACTGGCTCCCAGCCGGAAGCGCAGGTGATCTCTGGATGGTCTGCCCATTTTGATGTGGTAGTACGCGTCCTTGAGATCCATCGAGCACATCCAGTTGTCCTCCTGTAAAAATGGAAGGATCGATTGAAGCGTGACCATCCGGAACTTTTCCTTCTTCAAGAAGGTGTTGAGATTGCTGAGATCCAAAATCAGTCTCCAGTCCCGTCTTTTTTGGAACTAAAAAGAACCTTGAGTAAGTTCCGGATCCTCTTTGGTCCGCCGGGACTGGTTGGATGACTTTTTTTTCGAGCAGCTTTGAAATTTCTATTGCTGCTGGGCCTCGCAGATGGGGTGGCACATCTGGAAACCTTCTTTGTTGGGGTGGAGTTGATATGAAGGGGATTTTGTATCCTCTGGTTACAATGCTCTTTACCCAAGAGTCCGAGGTAAGAGTTAGCCAGGCCTGTGGGTATAAAGCCAAGCGACCCCCGACTGCCTCCAGAGCAGGACAGTCGGGCCTCCGTTCAGGAGTGCTGGAAAGGCTTAACAGGATCCCTGTCGCCTTGGTTCTGCGGACCCCCTCTGCCGCCGGGGCGACGTCTTCCATTTCTACCCCCCCCCCCCTCTGCCTCTGGAGGGGGCATCACTCTGTGTGGCCTGGAAAGAAGCCCGAGTTTTACGGAACCACATTTTCCCACCTCGTTGCCCTTTGGGGTACGGTCTAGTTGGAGCAGAAAAACGGACTCCGAGCAGACAGAGTCTTTCCTTCTTGCTCACACCGAGTTAGTTTCTCCTTCACTTTGGGCCCAAAAAGAGTGGCACCATCAAAGGCGCTTAAGGAAGACTTGAAGGCTTCCGCAAATGAGCACAGCCGCATCCAGGATTGTCTTCGTAGAGCAATCGCTGAAGCTGCAGCTCTACTCGATCCTTCAGCCACATACGAGATAAGCCTCATGGATGAGTTCACTATGGAGGTAAGGGTGTTAAGCTGTGCTGTTACCTTATCTGAAACAGCAGCATCTGTGTTACCCTGGAGGGCATCTGCCAGCTCCTTGATGAGATCCCTCTGCAGACGTGTAAAATGTGTCAAATAGTTTAGCGAACGCATGGAAAAAGTCGCTGAACTAAAAACGTGCTTCCCATATCTGTCCATAGTCCTAGAATCCTTATTAGGAGGATGAACAGAAGAGGAAGACTCAGACATCTCCTTTTTAGTGGCTGCCGCCACCACCATACCGTCGACCGGAAATCCCATGGCGAGATAAACCTTGTCTTGGGGGGCGGTGATAAATTTGCTCGGTTTTCGAGGGACCGGTTCCACTGTGTCCGGTGTCTCCAACGCCCTTCGAGCAATCAAATCCATTAACTCATCGAAGGTCGGAGTAACCCAGGAGGTAGAAGGTTGAGCCCCAAAAGCCTTCAGCAGCACCGACTCATCCTCAGTGGGGGCTAGGGATTGCCAATCACCCCTCTGTTTTAAGATCTCCAAGATGTCCGCAAATGAGGCATCCTCAGAGGGGGATTTTGGGGACCCCTCTGCCTCATCCAAGTCAGTGTCAGATGTTAGAGATTCCTGCGGGGAATCTAAGTGCCTCCTCTTGCACAGTCTTTTCCTCAGAACCTCATCGGAGGGGGCTTCCGGTGAGGCATCCGAGGAACAGGGGGAACCCTCTGGGGGTGGCTGAGGCAATGGTGCTCTACGCTTTGGATGGGTCGTGGGGGCAGAAACAGAAAGCGGCCCCTTAGGGGAGGGAGAAGACTCCGATGAAGTGGTTGTCTGTGCAGATAAAACCTTCCTCATAAGGTCAAAAACCCCTGAACCCCGGGCCGAGGACTCCTCCGGTTCCGAAGAGCATGGAAGCATCCCAGACACGGGGGCCGTGGGCCCCGGCCCCGAGGACAGAGCCGAGCCAATCTGCGCCGAGGCCCCGAGAGGGAGAGTCGGCACCGAAAGGTCAGTACGACTCTCGGTCCCGGAACAGAGGAGAGATCGTCTGCTCCGCGACTCACCTACAGGCTCCGAAGGAGTCGAAGTCAATGGTGTCGATCGTGCAATGGACGGTTTCGGCACCGAGGGCTCCACTATCATCGGCTCATCCTCTCCCAGCTCCGAAGACTGGATGGGTCTCGAAGGAGGACCTGTTGGAGATATAGGGAGGCCTTCTAGTTTCGACACCAATTGGGAGGAATCTGCAATCAACTTGGAAAGGGCTGTGTTCTCCATGAGTTTCTGCACGACACGATCCACATCTGTATCGGATAACGGTCTGGAAGATTGGGTCGAAGGGGCCGAAGATGGCACAGACCGAAGAATGGACGGTGGTGGTAGCTCCGACACCGGTTCCAAGACCTGGGGCTCAGTGAAAGACAAACGTTCGACGCTCGGCCCCGAAGTCTGTGGAACCAGCGAACGAACCTTCGAAGATGAACTCGGAGCCGATGACATGGGCTCAGACATCTTCGACCCCTTCGAGGACTTAGAAGCCTGGTCCGATTTGTCCAAAGCCTCCTGGAAGGCAGGCTTAAGTAGTCCCCTATCTATAAGTTTCCTGCGTCTATCTGTCATAAACTCCCGCTAAAGGAATGGCATATAGAGCAATCCTCTTGTAGGTGGAGAGGGCCAAGACAGTAAACGCAGGAAGCGTGGTTGTCAGTGATGGACATTTTCTGTCCACACTGACATCTTTTAAAGCCGGATTTGGCTTAACCGGTAGAAGTAAGACACTCTACTAGGAAAAATTTTAAACCACTAGCTACAATAAATATATATAAGTATTGCTCTATAAAGTGGGAAAAGGGAGGTAGGCCACAAAAGGGAACCTATAAGAATATTACAGGATTAACTATAACAACACACACACACACACACACACACACACACACACACACACACACACACACACACACACACACACACACACACACACACACACACACACACACACACACACACACACACACACTATATCAAAAACTAACTAAGAACTTTAAGAACTTTTTAAACAAGAAAGATAAGAATCTTATCTGTAATATAACAAAAATCTCTCTGGTCCGAGCTCTCGTTGATGTGATCTGTTGCAGCGGCAAACTAGATCTGGGTAATGGCAGGGAGGATTGTGGGATATAGCCTGGTCTCGAGCTTCTCTAAGATGCAGAGCTTTGCTATGCGGCCGACTCGGAGCAGAGGATCGGCTCCGAACCCGTGTGTAAGAACAAACGGCGAGATTGAACACTCTCACATGACTGATGCAATGGCGTCGGCTGCATGTATTTTACCCCTGATGACCTGACATCATGGAAGAAGGGACAGCAACCGATGCAGGAAGGGACAGCAGCCGATGCAGGACCCAAGACTGTTAATCAGGCCGACTGAGGGCAACCTGCCAGCAGATTACCTAAATGTAATGACTGCAACAGTGAAACACGATGAACATCTTCAACCACCTGTTGGGAAAGACTTAAAGTATTAGCCAGGCAGTTAAATGTAGAGTTTGAAGATGAGGATGAAGGAACTTTCCCCCCTCCCTGAACCAACAAATCTGGTACCAGGGGAAGAAGCCAAAGCTGAACCTGGGAAAGGCCGTGGAGGAGGGGATACCAATGCTGCCTGGACCAATCTGGAGCTATCAGAATAGCCTTTGGTTATTCGTCCCTTAATTTTAGTAGCACTCTGGGAAGAAGAGGCAGAGGAGGGAATGCAAAAAATGAGAGGTGTGTGCATGAGAAGGACAACGCATCCACCCTCCAAGCTTTGTTGTGAAATTTCCTGGTGCAGAAGGTTGGAAGGAGATGACTGGTGTGAGAGGAGAAAAGATCCACTTGTGGGGTGCCCCAGTGATGAGTGATGTGATGGACAATGTTCCTGTTCAGTTGCACTCGTGAGGATCCAGAACATGTCTGCTCAAGTGATCCGCCAAGGAGTTTTGCCTCTCTGGAAGATACTGGGCTATTATATGTAAGCTCATGGACGCTGCTATGGACCATAGTCTCAAACTTTGTCTGCATAAAGGGTAAGAGTGAGTCCCCCCCTTGCTTGTTGATGTACCACATGACTGTGGTACTGTCTGTCCCAATCAGTAGAGTCCCAGGGTAGAGTAGGTCCTTGAAAGCCAGCAAGGCCTGCTGCACTGCCATCAATTCTTTTAAGTTTATGTGCAGATGAATCTGCTGGGTGCTCCAAGTCCCCTGTATGTCCCTGCCCTCCAGATGAGCCCCCCCATGCAACATCTGAGGCATCTGTGGTGAGAGTCTGGCAGGCAGTAGGCGGAAAGGCAGACCCTTGTTCTGAGAACAGGCTGTCACCCACCAGAGGAACTCCATTTGTAGATAGAGAATCAGGGGAAGAATCAAGTCCAAGTCCTGTGTGTGGTGACACCAAAGATTCTTGAGGTACCAATGAAGTTCTCATATGCAGTCTTGCATATGGGATCATCAAAATACATGAATCCTAGAGCTTGTAGGAATTGCCTTGTAGAAAGCTGGGTCATGCTTGCCAAGTTCACGAAGTAAGCGGACAGATGATCCTGCTTCTGTTGAGGGAGGAGTACCATCTGCGTGGCTGTATTCAGACTCACTCCCAGGAAAACAATCTCCCTTGAAGGAGACAACTTTGACATCTTTTAGTGGAGTGTGTAACCCAAAGAGGTGAGTGTGTTCTTCACGAAATCCAAATCCTTTTCTAGTTATTCTGAGGAGTTTGCTTGAATGAGACAGTCGCCCAGGTAAGGATAAATATGAATGTTTGTTTGCCTGCAAAAAGCAATGGCTGGAGCTAGGCACTTCGTAAAAACTATGGGAGCAGTACATAAGCCAAAGGGCAATGCAGAGAATTGAAAGCGTTTCTCCCCAGCCCTAAAGCGAAGAAACTGCCTGCAACTTTCCCTTATTGGGATGTGCAGATAAGCCTCCTTGAGATCCAAAGATACCAGCCATGAATCCTTGTCCAGCATTGGTAGTAATTGTTGAAGGGTGACCAACTTGAATTTGGGAATCACCAGAAAAGTGTTTAGAATGGACATATCCAGAATAGGGCACCATGTGCCCCCTTTCTTGGGTACCAGAAAAAGCCTTGAATAAAAACCTAGGCCTGCCTGTTTTGCAGGAACTGGCTCTATAGCCCCATAGTCAGTAGACAAGAAATTTGAGTTTCTACCTCTGCCATGAGAGTTCTAGGTATGTCTGGGTATCCTTGGAAAACTGGGAAGGTGTGAAAGTAAAACTTGTACCCTTGGTTTACTATAATGAGCACCCATTTGTTGTCTGTGATGGTAGGCCATACCTCTGCGAACCTGGCTAACCTCCCCCCCCCAAAAAAACCCAGGGTCCACAGAGGTAGGCACAAGAAGGCCGGAGTCATTGAGAATGTTTACTTTGGGAAGCTGGCTTAGAACTCCCCGATTTAGCAGAAGAAGAATGCCATTGTTTAGCCTTTTGAGGGGCAGAAACCTGCCATCTGGAAGATCTGAAACCCCTAGGCCTAGAGCGACCCTGCTTGCCAAGATCAGGGTAAGACCAATTCTTGGAAGGATAATGTCTACTAAACCGAGGAGGCTGAACCTGAAGGAAATCTTTTACAGCTTGCATAGATTTTGCATTATCCTCCAACTTCTTTAGTACCTCCTCAGCCTTATTACCAAAAAGATTGTCCTTGTGCAAAGGAACATCCAGCAATTTAGATTTAACTGGTTCAGAAAGAGGCTGCTCCCTGAGCCAAGCATGCCTTCTAATTATGGAACCGGTGGCTGCTACTCTGCAGGAAGCCTCCAAAGTGTCAAACCACAACAAAGTGAATGTTTATTAACTAAAATGGCTGAATTTAGTAAGTCTTGTAAATCTTTGCTCTCCGTCATGGAAGGAATATCTCCAAGTTTAGCCCTAATAGCCTCCAAAGTGTGCTGCTGATACTTAAGCATGTGAAAAAAACAATTCACAGATCTAATGGCAAGAGTTGCAGAAGTGTAGACTTTTCTACCCCACCTGTCCAATGCCCTAGATTCCTTATCAGAAGGCACAGGGTTTTTAGCAATAGGAGCCTTAACACCCTTGGGGCCTTGAGAAATAATTTCTAGATCAGTAGTAGGGTTTTTAAAAAGGAATTGATGAAATTCAGGAACGCTGTGATACCTATCTGGTTTTCTGGGGGCAGGAGGAACAGAATTAGGGGTTAAAGAATTTCCCATGAAATCATCATCCACAACTTCCAAAACTGGAGGTATAGCCAGAGGCTTATGCTGTGGCAAATCTAAAAAATCCCCGATTCTTTTCTTAGACTGTGGAAAATCCTGACATTCCCATTTAAAATGCTCCCTAAGAGTATTCAAAGTATCCCCAAAGGAAAAATCCTCTGGAGGGGAGGCAGAAGGGATAGAGTCCTCAGCATCAGAATCCTCAAAGTCAGAAAAAAGTTGAGAATTTCCTTCACCAGCAGACATACTGGAAATCTCAGAATCTGAGACCGACAAAACATCTGGAGATAATTCCCTAGTCCTTTTTGAAGGGGGGGGGGTGAGAGCCCCTAATCAGGGAAAGAAGATCACCAGCCATCTTTACCAACTGAGACTGAGGTACAGGAGGGGAGGCTGACGCCTGCTTGTGAGTAGGTTTGCGGCTGGAAGGTTTACTAGCAATCCGGAAGGACTCAGGAGGCCTAGCAACTGCAGAAGACTGAATTAAGGTAGTTGGTCTGGTTCTGGTCTCTTGTCGAAAAGAAGAGGCGTCAGACGCCGGCAAGCATCTCTGGACCCATCTGAGGTGGCGAGAGGCGAAGGGTCTGAAGACGAAATAGTAGCCTGTGGCATGGGACACTCCGTAAAGGTCTCGGCAGAGGTTTGTGGCTGAAAATCTGCAGACTGCAGGGGCTGCAAAAGTGCCTCACTGACTACCGCTGTGCTGATGACCAATTTCACCGGTGTGTCGTCAGTAGAGACGGGAGACCAGAAGACGTCATACCGATGAACTTAGGCCAGACTCCGAAATGCTTATACAAACTCTTAGCTCTACAGCATATGGTACGCGGGTTAAAGGAAGTATAGAGATTGCAGTTAGGGATGTCCTGCTCAAGGCCCAAACAAGTTGTACAATAGGAATGGAAATCATGGTGTTTAATCTGTTTTCCACAGGCAAGACAGTTATTAACTTTGACATTCGTTAAAGCAAGAAGAGAGGATCTCCAACGGGGTACTTATCTGAAGGAGTCTTCAACTTGGTAGTTGGAAAGCAAAACAAAGGTAAATGGCCGACCGGCACTAGTGCGAATTGCAATTGCTTCGGGCTCCGTGGCAAGAAAGACTGAGAAAATGGCGATGGCTGCCTCCCTTTATACCTGACGTACTGACATCAGTTTTACAACTGGTGGCAGCCGATGTCATATACCAAGGACTCTGGTATTCGGGCTGAGGGCTACCGGGAGCCGGATAACCCATAAACCCATATGTGAGGACTGCAACAGTGAAACACGAATAACATCTGCGAGATGGTGAACTGATAAGTAGCCCCCCCCCCACTGAGAATCTTAGAAATCTTCTGTTTTTTTCGGCTTATGGAGGTATACAGGTAAGCATCCCTCAAATCTAGGGTTGTCATGAATGCTCCATGAGGAATCAGTGGGAACATCCACTGTATGGAAAGCATTTTGAATTTTGGCATTTTCAGAAATTTACTTAGATGAGAAAGCTCTATAACGTGGGTTTCCAAGTACACTCTTTTCTTGGGTCCAGGAATAGACTGGAGTAAAAGCCTGTGCTTTTGTCTATCAAGGGTACTCCTCCTATGGTCACAAGGAATGACAGTCTCCAATATGCCTGATAAAATATGAGGAATGAACTTTGTCTAGGCTCTTTGAACTGGTGGAATACCTCTGAACTCAAGTCTTTCAAGAAATGGAGATCACATCCTTTTATAACACTTAGTACCCACTTGTCCTTAGTGACTGTCTTCCTATTTTCTATAAAGACAGACAAGTGCACTCCATGTTTATAGAGAAGATGGGGGAGGGGGGGCTGAGGGTGAGCTTGGAGCAGGGTAGGGGCAGTCAAGTTGAGTTATGGCTAATCCCTCTGGAGGTCTTGGCCCTGAGGGCCATACTTCCATGTCACAGGGAGAACCTCTTGCATTTAGTTACTTAACATTCTAGCCTCATACAAAACATTAAAGCATGTCCTCTGAGAATATGTGTAGCAGGGCATATCATTCATGCTTTTTAGTGTTAAATATCCACAAGTTTGAAGCAATGACCCCTCCCCCTATACTGAGCCAAAGGTTTCAAATACTGAAACGGTACGTAAGGTTTCTTTCTTGCCAGTGCTATCAGAAATGGCCACCAATGTTGCCTGCGACAAAAAAGGGTGCCATTAGAATCACTCTTGGTCCCCCCTTCCTTTTAAGCTTACTTTGGAAAGTAAGGGAATGTAGAAAAAGAACTTCCCCAACTAAAGGAGATGGCCTCCGCTGTCCAACCTTGTTCTGGGGTGTTCTAGAGTTGGACCTTTCAATCATCTGTTGCTTGGAGAAGGGAAAAGCTGCATTTCTGGTACACACCACCTGTGGAGTACTCCCAGAAATATGCCCTTCTCCAGGATCCATT
The DNA here is from genome assembly GCF_019279795.1 of Protopterus annectens. Taxonomy (NCBI): domain Eukaryota; kingdom Metazoa; phylum Chordata; order Ceratodontiformes; family Protopteridae; genus Protopterus; species Protopterus annectens. Next base: position 1,218,066,349 of record NC_056741.1, read on the forward strand.
TGTACTGATCTTCTGGTTCTGCTCATCTGATCCACCGAGGAGTACTGTGATGGGATACTGAAGGTCCTGACAAACAATATCAGACTACGGGCTAGCTTCCATATTTTCACTGCCAGCCTGGAGACAGGCTAGGAATGAGTACTTCACTTTGTTTATTATTACATCATAGTGGTATGGTTTATAATCAGGTGTAGGATCCCTGGCTTTCAAATGCAAATCAACAGCTTTGATAACCTGGATCATCAGCATAATTTCCTTTATGTTGATAACTTGCACTGTGCACTTTGATTCCTTGTGGATAATCCACAGGCCATGCATGAGACATCAATGGTCAAAATTAATGTCAGGCCTGTCTGAAGGGCACCTCTCGATTTTTCTAGTCTTGCTGGACCCACCAATGGAATTTCTGCCTGATGCAACGCAGAAAGGGACTCAACTACTCCAGGGACTGATGGTGATGGCACCGAATAACCCTTAAGTACAACTGAAGCTCCTTCATATACACCTTTGCCAGGGAAACCAGGTTTAATATTGATGCCATACGACCCAGAATGCACAGAACACCATGCAGTGACTAGCTTTTTCAGGGATATGTCCCTGAAGTACTCTATCAGAATTAGCACTTAGTCCTGGGGTAAGAAGGCCCTATTGTTGGGAAGAATACCACAGTTCTGTTTCGAGTTCAGATAGGACTTCAAGAGGTTGAGAGAGAGGCTAAAGATAAGAGCTCTCTCTAGCCCTTCTTGCGAATGCATCTGAATTAGGCAGCTACCCAGATAACGGAAAATGTATACACCCTTGGTAAAAAGGCACATTCAGGAGACAGGCACTGTATAAAGTCCCAAATAGCATAGTCAATCTAAAAGGGCAAAGAGGTAAATAAATGCCCCCACCCCCACTTCAAACCTGAAGAAGCATTCGTAGTCCTTGGAATGAGAATATGCACTTATAAAAGTGAAATCCAGGGTGACTATCAGAGCTTGGGGGGAAAAGAAGGGATAGAAGGGACTTGTAGAATCAACACCTGGAATTGTAAGCCAGTTTCATGGCATTCAGAGATAAATGTATATGTATTCGTGTCACTTTTTTTAAAAGGTTAACATTTAATAAAAATGCAACAACAACAAAAAAAAGCCCCTTACTATGCCACAGGCAAAGTACAGTTGCGTACACTAACAATAAATGCAGATGTTAGAGTGTCTTCACTGTTGAAGTCATCACATTTGGGTTATCTCAGCCAGGGTAGCTCTCAGCCGACCCGAATAACAGAGACTTAGTATTTCTGCTTCGGTTGTTGTCGCTTCAGGGCTGACATCAGGTCGTCAGTGGCATAAAGGAAGGCAGCCGACACCATTACATCAGTTTTTCTTGCCCTAACCTGTCAGGAGCCCCCAAAGCAGGAGGCCAGGTTCTGGTGGAAGAAACCCACCAGTGGAAGATAAATACCAATATGTCCCGTCTAAGGAAAGGAGAACAACAAGAAAGAAAGGTAATAAAAGGAGAAAGGGGGATGGAGGGAGGGAAACCAGGACTGCAACAGTGAAGACACTCTAACATCTATATTTATGGTAAGTGTACACAACTGTACTATGTTCTCCATGTTTCACTGTTGCAGTCATCACATTTGGGTAGATTCCAAAAGCTGAGGAAATGGGTGGAGGCAGTCGAGGAAGCTAGGGGCTGGCTAGGATGCCCTGCAAGACTGCAGAAGCAAACCCTGCCCTGGATTTGGAGAAGAAAGGCAGGTGCTAATGCTTGGTAAAAGTGTGAACAGATGTCCCCTCTGAGGAAAGCTGCAGAGGTGGAGACTGCTCTGGTGGAGTGTGTCCTGACCCTCTTGGGGGGAGGCTTGCCATGCTGTTTGTAGCAGAAATGGATGCAGTGTGCTATTTGGAGATGGCTTTGCCTTCTGCCCCTGAAGCAAAGTTAACCAGCAATTGATGACTAAGGATTCAGTCCTGTCCAGATAGTATCTGAGCCGTCTGTGCACATCTAGAGAGTGCAGAATCCTTTCCCCCTTGTTTTGGGGGTTGGGAAAGAAGGTGGGCAAATAAGTGGCTTGGTTGAGAGCCACACTGGACACCACCTTGGGCATGAAGGATGGATTAGTTCTGAGGGATACCCTGTCTGCATGGAAGATGAAGAAGGGTTCCACAGCCATGAGTGCTTGCAGCTCAGAGACTCTTCGGGCTGAAGTAATGGCCAGGAGGAAGGCTGTCTTCCAGGAAAAAAATTTCAGCTCTGCAGAAGAAGCTGGTTAGAAAGGAGGCAGGGTGAGCTTTTCCATGACAAGGTTAAGGGCCCAAGCTGGTGTTGGTGCCATTCTGGGGGGGGGGCTCAAGTTGCTATCCCCTCTGAGGAACTGTTTAATCAGAGGGTGCGAGAAAAGAGGCTGCTCAGTGGAAAATGAGTAGAAATAGCAGAGGTATGAATTTTTATAGAGGAGAAGGAGACACCACTGTGTAGTAAGTCAGCTAATTAATCCATGATGAGAGGGATGGAGGGCTGTGCCGTATTGGCCCCCTAAGCCTGGATCCAGGTGCAGAACCTTTCCAATTATCTGCATAAGACTTTCTGGTGCATCTGGCATCTTGGATAACATCCTGAACCTGCTTACTGAGGCTGGCAGATTGGTCAGGGGTTAGGGAATAAGCCAAGCTGCTAAACTGAGTATCTGCAATTGGTGGTGAATGAAGTCCCCATCCCTCTGGGTTAGGTTTGGAATCTGAGGAAGATTCCAAGGAGGCAGCGGGGACAGGTTGTGCAGTAAGGGGTACCAGTGCTGCCTGGGCCAGTATGGAGCTATGAGAATGGTCCTTGGTTTTTCCACCTTTATTCTGAGCAGTACCTTGGGGATTAAGAGGTAGTGGAGGAAAGGCATAGACCGATAGGTTTACCCAAGGGAAGGACAGGGCATCCACTTTCCAAGCCATGCAGTGATGCTCCCTGGTGCAGAATTTGCTGAGCTGATGGCTGGTGTGTGAGGTAAAGAGGTCAACCTCTGGGGTTCCCCATTTCGGAGTTATTAGGAAGAAGGTGATACTGTTGAGCTGCCACTCATGTGGGTCCAAAAGCTCTCTGCTTAATTCGTCCACCAGGGAATTGAGAGAGCCTGGAAGGTATTGCGCTAACAGGTGTAGCTGCATGGAAAAGGCAGTGAGCCAGAGTGTCATGGCCAACCTGCACAGTGGGTAGGAGTGAGGCCCTCCCTTCTTGTTGATGTACCACATCACAATAGTGTTGTCTGTTTTGATCAGGAGAACCCCTGGAGAGAGAAGGGGTTTGAAAGCTACCAAGGCCTGCTGCACAGCCATCATCTTTTTGACTGATGTGCAGGGGGATTTGCTGTGGGCTCCACTGACCCTGTATGCACCTGCCATCTAGGTGAGCTTCCCAACCGTAGTCTGATGTGTTTGTGGTGAGGGTCTGGTCGGCAGTGTGTGGGGAGAAGGGCAGTCCCTTGTTGTGGGTGCAGGCTGTTGCCCACCAAAAAAATTCCTTCCTCGGGCAAGGAATAAGTAGCAGAAGAGTTTCCAGATCTTGTGTGTTGACACCAAAGGCTCTTTAGGCATCTTTGAAGTTTCCTCATATGCAGCCTGGCATATGGAACAAGGAGTATGCAAGATGCTATGAACCCCAGGGCTTGCAGGACTTTCCTTGCTGAAAGCTGGGGCCTGGTGGCCAGTTGAAAGAGAAGGAAGTTGACAGGAAAATTAGTTTCTCTGGTGTAAGGCATGCCATCTGGGATGCTGTGTCCAGACTTGCTCCCAGGAAGATTATCCTTTGGGTGGGTACCTGTTTTGATTTCTTTTCGTTGATTATGTACCCTAGGGAGGTTAGTAGGGTTTTTTTTTTTAATACAAAGGCCAGGTCTTTGAGTAGCTTTTCCTGGCTATCTGCCTGAATAAGGCAATCATCTAAGTAGGGGGTAAATTTGTATATTTCTTTGTCTGCAAAAGGCAATGGCTGGAGCCAGGCATTTTGTGAAGATAGATAAGTAGATAAGCTAAAGGGAAGCACACAGAACTGAAAGTGTTGAGATCCTGCCCTAAAGCAGAGATATTTTCTGCAGGATTCCCTGATAAGAATGTGGAGGTAGGCCTCTTAGGTCCACAGTGGCTAGCAAAGCGTCCTTGGACAGCATGGGTAGCAGCTGCTGGCGGGTGAGCATTTTGAATTTTGGGATCACCAGGAAGGTGTTTAGAATGGATAGATCGAAGATGGGCGCCACGTGCCCTCTTTTCTGGGCACCAGAAACGGTCTGCAGTAGAAGCCTTGGTCTACCTGCTGTGCAGAAACGTGCTCTACTGCCCCCGAGCAGGGAATGGATTTGCTTTTGAGGCTCTGCCCACTGATTTGGTGGTAGATCTGGGAACCCTGTTGGGGTTGGAAGGGCGTGGAAGGAGAAGTTGTACCCCACTGAGTCACAATGTTCAGAACCCATTGGTCTTTGGTAATGGTGGCCCATGTGTTTGAGTAAAAGGAGAGTTTTCCTCTTAGGGGCATGTGATGGTGGGCAGAAGCGAAGCTGGGAGGAGACGAGTACCATAAGGGGGTGGCTTAGAACTCCCCTGGCTTTGAAGTGGAAGAAGTCCACTGCTTAGATCTCTACAACCCCTGGGGCTGCTGCCTTGGGGAGGGGGGGGTCTGTTTCCAAGGGGCCTAGGCTGGGCCCGTTTACTTGGAGCAGGAAAGGACCAGTGTTTGGAGGGAAAATGCCTGCTGAACCTAGGGAGTGGCCCTGTAAGAAATCTTTTAACTATCTGCATAGATTTTGTTTTTTCTTCCATCTTTTTTAAGACCTCTTCTGCTTTAGTGCCAAATAAGTTATCTTTGTGCAAGGGTGCATCCAACAATTTTGATTTGACATGGTCTGGCAGGGGTTGTTCCTTAAGCCATGCATGTCTTCTAATGACAGATCCAGTGACTATTGCCCTGTAAGATGATTCTGGGGAGCCAAGACCACAGGGCAAAGTGCGTTTAGTTACTGGATTTGTAGAATGCATTAGGTCTTGTAAATCTTTAGATTCTGCCCATGCAGGAAAGGACATTATTTCTTTAAGGAGCTCCAAGGTATGTTGCTGATATTTAAGCATACGGAACTGACAATTTAGTGCCCTGATAGCAACAGTAGCTGAGGTGTATACTTTTTTACCCCATCTGTCCAATGCTCGGGAATCCCTGTCTGAGGGGGTGGGATTCTTAGCAGAGGTTGCTTTAATCCCTTTTGGCCCTTGAGAAATGACCTCACGGTCAGCTGTTGGATTTTTAAAAAGATATTTGTGCGAGTCAGGGACTCTGGTTTTCTGGGAGCAGGAGGTAGGACGTCAGGAGTCAAGCTGACCCATGGAAAACATCCTCCACAACATCCAGGACTGGGGGGATGGCCAAGCGCCTGTGTTGTGGAAGATCTAGGAATTCCCCAAGTCTCTTTTTAGATTGAGGGCAGTCATGACTCTCCCATTGGAAATGCTCCCTTAAAGTATGAAGGGTTTCCCCAAAGGAAAAATCCTCTGGGGGAGAGGCTGAAGGAATTTCTGCATCAGAATCTTCTTAAGTGGAGAGGGGTTGCATGTCTTCACAGTCAGATGCCTCAGATTCATCTGACTCTTGTTCAGATAAAACTACAGGGGACAGATCTCTTTTCCTTTTGGAGGGGGTAGCTTGGCTTCCCCTGACAGCATGATAAGGTCTTCCGCCATTTTAAGCATTTGAGACTGAGGCAAAGTAGCAGGCGCCTGAGAGTGGGTCGTCAGTTTTTTGGTTGTGGTACAAACCCTGGGCCTAAGAAACTCTGTAGTTTCTGAAAGAATGGTAGTCGCGAAAGAAGACATTGGTTTCTGTTGAGATTTGGTAGTGCAAAGGGCTTCCTTGGAAGCCAGTGCCTGCTCTAACAGCTCCGGACCCATCCAAGGTAGACAACTGCAGGATCCTTAGTTAAAGAGTTTTGCAGCATACCAGAATCCGAAAGCATCTCGGTAGCGGCCTGCGAATCAACTGAAGCGGGCGTCAGGGGCTGCAAAAGTGCCTCACTGAGTACTGGAGGACTGACTAGCTTAACGGGAGTCTCGGTAGTTTTGGATCTGTGTGGTCTGTCTCTGTCTTTATCTTTACGTTTTTTTGGAAGATCTGCTGTCGGATGGCTTACCAAAGCCATATCGGAATTAGAGGACTGTAAATGAAAGTATCTGGCTACAATAAGGGTCTGACGATGGATAGTTCTGGCATTGAACAAAGCACAGAAGAGACAATGGGGGACATCATGGTCTGGGCCTAAACAAGTGATGCAGTAAGAGTGGAAGTCTCTATGGTATTTGCTTTCCACAGGCAAGACCATTAACTTTTTCTGACATCAGTTAGTGCAAGAAAAAAGGATCCCCAATAGGGTACTTGGCTTTAGAAGACTTGAACTTCAATTCGTCAGACGAAAACTCAGGTAGCAGCCGACCAGCAATCGTGTAAACTGCATCTGCTTTGGGCTCCACAGCAAGAAAGACTGGTGTAATGGCCTTGGCTGCCTTACTTTACACTACTGACGACCTGATGTCAGTCCTCAAGCAACAGCAACTGATGCAGAAATACTAAGTCTCTGGTATTCGGGCTGGCAGAGGGCTACCCTGGCAGGGATAACCCAAATGTGATGACTGCAACAGTGAAACACGAAGATCAGAGGGAGCTGGTCTCACATCATCATTGGTAGTACCACCACACAAGGGCACAAACTAGATCTATATCTAGTGTGCCTGGAACTGATTACATATTGTGCCAATGCATTCAAATAAGTCCTCAGGGTAACCCCCTTTGAGGAACACGTTTCATCTTATTAACCTCATCATAAAAATGAGCATCATTAGAAAAGTACAGTTTTGTACCTACCATAAATGTAGATGTCCGATAGGCATGCATCTGCAGTCCTTACAAATGGGTTGTCCTGTCGTCAGGCAGCCCTTCGGTCGGCCGGATTCCAAAGTCTGGGTCTGGCCTCGGCTGGTGTCGCACTTCACCCGACGTCATAGCTGCAGTTATTCGGGTATAAAGGCATCAGCCGACGCCATTTCCTCAGTGTTTCTTGCCCCAGATGCCAGGTGCCCTCTAGGAAGGCTAAATTTGGATAAATGCAAATGGTTCCAAATAGTAGACAACAAACAAAAAATAAGCATGTATGTAGATATATACAAACAAATACACCATAATAGATTCCCCAGCTAGCTACAAGATGGGCAAATACCTAGGAGTACCACAGAGGGGAAGGAGGGTGGGTAATCCTGACTGCAGATGCATGCCTATCGGACATCTACATTTATGGTAGGTACAAAACTGTACTATGTCCTTCAAGGATGCATCTGCAGTCCTTACAAATGGGTAGAATACCATAGCCAAACTGGGGGAGGAGGAGAAATAAGATTATGGTGTAGTTAAGATCCCTTGCAAGACAGCAGTGGCAAAACCTGCTCGGGATCTGGAGTATAAAGGTAAATTATAATGCTTGGCAAATGTATGCACGGAGCTCCAAGTAGCAGCCTCTAAAATGTCTTTGGTAGCCACACCTCGTAGAAAAGCTGTGGTAGTGGCTGTAGCCCTTGTAGAGTGAGGCCTGATGTTTTCTGGAGTTTTCTTCCCATGGTAGGCATAACAAAATCTAATGCAATTTCCTATCCACTTAGAGATTGTCTGTTTTGAAATTGCTTTTCCTTCCATTCCTGTTGCATATGCTACCAGTAATTGGTCAGTTTTTCTATTGCCCTTGGTCCTGTCCAGGTAGTAACGTAATTGTCTATGTACATCCAAGGTATGCAACAGTATTTCTCCCCTGTTCTGTGGGTTGGGGAAGAATGTAGGTAGGTGGATAGCTTGGTTTAAAGATACCCTGGAGACCACCTTTGGCATAAAAGTAGGATTTGTTCTCATGGACACTCTATCTTGATGGAAGATCAGGAAGGGCTGAACTGCCATTAATGCCTGTAGCTCAGATACCCTTCTTGCTGAAGTGATTGCAAGCAGGAAAGCAGTTTTCCATGATAAGTATTGTAATTCTGCTGTTGCTGCTGGTTCGAAAGGGGAGTGTCAACTTTTCTAGCACAAAGTTCAAGTCCTATGCTGGCAATGGTGGCTTCCTAGGTGGTTTTACATTTTAATTCCTCTCAGAAACTGCCTGAGCAGAGGATGTGAGAAGACTGGAGGATCAAGTTGTATTCTGCTGAAATAGCTGATGCATGAATCTTAATGGAAGAATAGGACAGGCCGTTGTGGAAGAGCTCTGCCAAGTATTCCAGGATGTTGGCTATGTTTACCAGTGACACATTTTCTCCTTTTGCAGTACTCCAAATGTGATATCTTTTCCATTTTGCTGAATAATTTTTTCTTGTTGAGGGTCTGCGAGCCTCCAAGATAATGTCTTTAACCCTTTGGGATAAACTTGGGTTATTTGGTCTTATGCAATGTTCCAGGCAGTCAGCTGCAGTGTTTTCAGGTTTGGATGCAGGGTGTTGTAGTTGTTCTGTGTTAACAGTAAGGGAACCAGTGGTACAGGACATATTTGTTCCCGAGACATGCTCCTCAGTAATGGGTACCAATGTTGCCTTGGCCAGTCTGGAGCTATCAGGATGATCCTTGGACGGTCTTCTTTGATCTTCAATAGCACCTTGTGCATCAAAGGAAGTGGTGGGAATGCATATGCTGTCAGGTTTTGCCAACTGAAAGATAGGGAGTCCACTTTCCAAGCAAGTGGGTGGTACGTCCTTGTGCAGAATTTCTTCAGTTGGTGATTGCGTGGGGATGCAAATAAGTCTATTTCTGGTAGTCCCCATTTTCTTGTAATGGTTTTGAATATGTCCGGATGCAGCATCCATTCGTGGGCATCTGTGGTAGTTCTGCTTAGTATGTCTGCTAGTATGTTTTCTTTTCCTGGCACAAAAATTGCTTGTAACTGAATGTTGAGGCTCAGGGCCACATTCCAGAGTTCCATTGCCATCCGGCATAGAGGGTACGAATGTGTGCCTCCCTGTTTGTTGATGTACCACACAACTGTGGTGTTGTCTGCCCTTATCAACAGTTGACCTTGTTGAAGAAATGGTCCGAATGTCTGAATTGCCAGTTTTACTGCCAGCATTTCCTTTTGATTTATGTGTAGGTGCAGCTGGTCTCGAGTCCATAAGCCTTGTATGCACTTGTCCAGCATGTGTGCCCCCCAACCGAGGTCTGAGGCGTCCGTTGTGATGGTCTGGCTTGGTTGAGTGCTGTGGAAGGGCAGTCCTTTGTTTGATTGACAGGCCTGGGCCCACCATTTGAATTCTTGCTTCAGGCATGGGATTATTGGAATTTGGGTTTCTAGGCTGTGCTTGTGCCGAGACCATAAATTCCTTAGGTACCACTGTAACTTTCTCATATGCAGTCTGGCATGTGGAACCAAAATTATGCAGGATGCCATGAAACCCAAGGCTTGCAGGACTTTTCTTGCTGTTAGCTGGTTCTGTTTTGTTAATGCCAAGAAGTAGAGAGGGAGTTGCTCCTGTTTTTCTACTGTTAGAAATGTCATTTGTTGTGATGTGTCCAGCTCTGCCCCCAAAAAGGTTATCCTTTGGGATGGTATCAGCCCTGACTTTTTTATATTGACTGTGTATCCCAGGGCTTGCAGTAGATAAGTGACCCTTTTTAAGTCTTCTGCTAGTTTGTTTTTGTTGTCCGCTTGTAACAGGCAGTCGTCCAGGTAAGGGTAGATTTGAATTCCCTGAAGCCTGCAATGAGCAATTACTGATGCCAGGCATTTCGTGAACACTCTGGGCGCAGTAGATAAGCCAAAGGGCAATGCTGAGAATTGATAATGCTCTGATCCTACAAGAAATCTGAGGTATCTTCTGCAATTTGGTCGTATGGGGACGTGCAGGTATGCCTCCTTGAGATCTAGAGTTACCAGCCAAGACTCCTTGCCCAACATGGGAAGAAGCTGCTGTAGGGTCAGCATTTTGAATTTTGGGACAATGAGGTATGTGTTTAAGCGGACAGGTCGAGAATAGGTCTCCATTGGTTTTCTTTTCTTGGTACCAGGAAGAGCCTGGAGTAAAATCCTTGTCCTTGCTCCATAGATGGTACCTTTTCTACAGCTTTCATCCTTAGTAAGTGAGTTATTTGCTTTAGAGCTTCTGCCTTTTGATTTGGAGGTAGGTTTGGCATTCCTCTCTTCCTTGGTAGAGTATGGAAGTGAAACCTGTAACCTTGGTCTATTGTCTGCAAAATCCATTTGTCTCCTGTGATGTAATGCCAGTTTACTGAAAATAAGGCTAGCTTTCCGCCTAAGGGTGCTTCTAGTTGTTCCCTGGTAGGCGGTGCTACAGCCAAGTCACTGTGATTGTCCTGTAGTCGTGGTGGTGGCTGTATCTGTGGCTGTACCTCGCTGGTTGTTAGCCTGCCACTGACGTCCCCTGTAGGCACCTCTGGATTGACCCCTGCCTCTTGAGCACCTATTCCTGCCTCTCTGAGCTTTGGAGGTGTCTGGAAAGGGCCAATTCTTGGAGGGCCAATTCCTGCTAAACCTTGGAGGTTGGACCTGTAAGAAATCTTTGACTGTCTGGGCAGACTTTGCCTTCTCTTCCATCTTCTTCAGCACCTGTTGTGCAGGAGAGCCAAACAAATTGATCTTGTCCATGGGAGCATCCAGTAGCTTTGATTTAACATGATCTGGTAAGGCCTGCTCTTTTAACCATGCATGTCTTCTGATCACTGTGCCAGTCATGGCTGATCTAAAGGAAGCCTCCAGTGCATCATAGCCACATTTTAAGGAATGATTACTGACCTGCTGAATGTTATGTACCATTTCTTGAACAGATTTTTTGTCTAATGGTTCATCCGAGGACAGTTTTTTAGTTAACTGGTCTAACATAAATTCTTGATACTGGATCATGTGGAATTGACAGTTCAAGGCCCTAGCTGAAAGAGTAGCAGAAGTGTAAACTTTTTTACCCCATCTCTCTAAGGCCCTAGATTCCCTTTCAGAGGGAGGGTTTTGGTAGAGGTAGCTGCTACAGCCTTGGGTCCCTGGGAGAGTTTGGGATCTGCAAAGGGGCCTTATACAAATGATAACGTCGTCCGAACCCTGTAGTACCTATCGGGCTTAGCAGGGGCGGAGGAAGAGAATCAGGAGCAGTACAAGCATCATTAAAAGCATCATCCACAACAGTAAGTACTGGAGGAATGGCTAAAGGCCTATGCTGTGGCAAATGCAAAAAGGTTCTAAGCCTTTTCCTAGAGTCTGAGAAATCCTGGCCCTGCCATTGAAATTGTTCCCTCATAGCATGCAAGGTTTCCCCAAAAGAAAATTCCTCAGGCGGAGAGGCAGAAGGAATGGACTCTTCTGCATCAGAGTCCTCATAAGGAGAAAAAGGGGCCTCTGGAGGGTCTGAATTATCTGATTCATCAGAGGAGCCATGTGAAGAAACTGGCTCAGGGGGCTCTAGTCTAGTCCTCTTCTCTGGAGGTGGGTGAGAGGCCCTGTCTGGATGTGTTTGGGATCCCCGGATCAAGGAAATGAGATCCTCTGCTAGACTAAGCATTTGTGAACTAGAACTGGGCCTGTGAGAGGGGGTCTTGGCAGGCACAGTTTTGGTAGTCTTTGCTGCTTTAGCCCTGGCAAAGGCCTTAATCGACATGGATGCAGGAGGTCTAGCAGCTCCACGTGCAGGGGTAGAAATATCCAAAGGGATAGTATCTGATAAATCCTGTGAACCTGCAGTAGCAGGTGGGATTTAAGTAGCAGATTCAGCCAAGCTGGATGAGGCCTCGGTAAGTGGCAAGCTTTCGGCCGAAGGAAGAACCGTGGACTCGGTTTCAGCGAAACAGAGACACTGCGGTTGGCTTAACACGGTTTCGGCGAAACCGTGGACCATGATGTCGGTCCTTTTCCTTGCGTTTTAGAAATTTGCGTGGTCGGAGTATCCGGCGGCATAATGTAAGCAAAAGCGGGCGAAAAACTCTTCAGCAAATTCAGACCGACGTCTAAGCGTTCCGTCAGTTAAAAGAAGCACAGGCTAGACAAGCTGCTACGTCGTGGTCTGGGCCTAAGCAAGGTAAGCAGTAAGAGTGGAAATCTTTATGAGGTATTTGTTTCCCACAATTTAAACAGTTATTCACTTTTTCTGACATCGGCTGAGGCAAGAAAGAGTCCCCAACAGGGTACTTAGCTTTTTAGAAGTCTTCGGTAGTAGTAATCTCTGGTTCTGACCGACCGGCACTTGCGAACAGCTTCTGCTTCGGGCGCCACGCGGCAAGAAAGACTGAGGAAAATGGCGTCGGCTGATGCCTTTATACCTGAATAACTGCAGCTATGACGTCGGGTGAAGTGCGACACCAGCCGAGGCCAGACCCAGACTTTGGAATCCGGCCGACCGAAGGGCTGCCTGACGACAGGACAACCCATTTGTAAGGACTGCAGATGCATCCTTGAAGGACATCCAAGTGGCTAAGTCTAACGAGGTGCCCTTTAACCAAGGTCCGCTTCTGCCATAATGGGTGTTGACTGTCAAAGTGTAAAAAAGAGTTTGAATACGTGGGCTTCCTAAAAATACTGGACAAAAAGCAACTGTTAATGGGATCCTTGCTCAACAGAATACCAAGAAAAATGATCTCTGAAAAATGATGTTGACAAGTGAATTCCAAAACATCTGTAGTACCATGCAAAAATTGAATGAACATGTCCAATAATTCAACACCACCACTCCACAAAATAAAAAATATCATCCATACAGCTCAAATACAATTTTAAATAGGCATTATAGGAGGAGTTAAACACCTTGGTTGCTTCCCAAGACCACACCACCATGTTTGCAAAGATGGGGGCACAAGCTGCACCCATGGCAACCCCCCTATGCTGTTTAAAGTATTCGCCAAAGTACACAAAAGTATTAGTAAGAACTAATTCCATGCATTGCAGTAACAGTAAAACATCATTATTAGGCAAATGGGTCCCTTTGTCCATAGCATAATGGAATAACTCCATACCCTTCCCATGAGGAATGACGGAGTATAAGTCTTTTATGTCAATAGTAACCAAAATAACCCCGTCATTATAAGGTACTGAACAAAGTACTTCCAAAAAATGCCAAGAATCCTTGAGAATGTGGTGTTTGTCCATAGAGAAAGATTTAAGTCTATAAATCCACATATTTAGCCAAGGGCTCTGTCTTTGAACCTCCAGAGGAAACAACAGGTCTAAGTGGTGGGTTGTCCACGAACTTATGCACCTTCGGGATATCAAAAATACCAGGAATTCTAGGTTTAGCAACATAAAGGTACTCTCTAAGATGAGATGGAATGTCAAATGTAAAACATATCTTCTAGAGCCAAAACGATGGCATGGTAAGCAATATTTATCTTGTCGAAAGAAAGCTCAACAAAGACTGTCCTATTGTATAGGTATTCAAACATCTTAGAAGAATACAAGTTTTTGTCCATGACAACAACACCACCCCCTTTGTCAGGGTTCATGATATGGATGCTGTTGTCCTTAGCCAGGGAAAAGTACAGTTTTGTACCTACCATAAATGTAGATGTCCGATAGGAATGCATCTGCAGTCCTTACAAATGGGTTGTCCTGTCGTCAGGCAGCCCTTCGGTCGGCCGGATTCCAAAGTCTGGGTCTGGCCTCGGCTGGTGTCGCACTTCACCCGACGTCATAGCTGCAGTTATTCGGGTATAAAGGCATCAGCCGACGCCATTTTCCTCAGTGTTTCTTGCCCCAGATGCCAGGTGCCCTCTTGGAAGGCTAAATTTGGATAAATGCCAATGATTCCAAATAGTAGAGAGCAAACACAAAAAATAAGCATGTATGTACATGTATACAAACAAATACACCATAATAGATCCCCCCCCCCAGTTAGCTATAAGATGGGCAAATACCCTAGGAGTACCACAGAGGGGAAGGCGGGTGGGTAATCCTGACTGCAGATGCATTCCTATCGGACATCTACATTTATGGTAGGTACAAAACTGTACTATGTCCTTCAAGGATGCATCTGCAGTCCTTACAAATGGGTAGAATACCATAGCCAAACTAGGGGTGGAGGAAAAAAGGAGATTATGGTGTAGTTAGGATCCCTTGCAAAACAGCAGTGGCAAAACCTGCTCGGGATCTAGAGTATAAAGGTAAATTATAATGCTTGGCAAATGTATGCACGGAGGTCCAAGTAGCAGCCTCAATAATGTCCTTGGATAGCCACTCCTCGTAAGAAAACTGTGGTAGTGGCTGTAGCCCTTGTAGAGTGAGGCCTGATGTTCTCTGGAGTTTTCTTCCCATGGTAGGAGTAACAAAATCTAATGCAATTTCCTATCCACTTGGAGATTGTCTGTTTTGAAATTGCTTTTCCTTCCCTTCCTGCTGCATATGCTACCAGTAGCTGGTCAGTTTTTCTATTGCCTTTGGTCCTGTCCAGGTAGTAGCGTAACTGTCTATGTACATCCAAGGTATGCAACAGTCTTTCTCCCCTGTTCTGTGGGTTGGGGAAGAATGTAGGTAGGTGGATAGCCTGATTTAAAGACACTCTGGATACCACCTTAGGCATAAATGTAGGATTTGTTCTCATGGACACTATCTTGATGGAAGATCAGGAAGGGTTGCACTGCCATTAATGCCTGTAGTTCAGATACCCTTCTTGCTGAAGTGATCGCCAGCAGGAAAGCAGTCTTCCATGATAAGTATTGTAATTCTGCTGTTGCTGCTGGTTCGAAAGGAGGAAGTGTCAATTTTTCTAGCACAAAGTTCAAGTCCCATGCTGGCAATGGTGGTTTCCTAGGAGGTTTTACATTTTAATTCCTCTCAGAAACTGCCTGAGCAGAGGATGTGAGAAGACAGGAGGATCCAAGCTGTATTCTGCTGAAATAGCTGATGCATGTATCTTGATGGAAGAATAGGACAGGCCTGTGTGGTAGAGCTCTGCCAAGTATTCCAGGATGTTGGCTATGTTTACCAGTGACACATCTTCTCCCTTTGCAGTACTCCAAATGAGATATCTTTTCCATTTTGCTGCATAATTTTTTCTTTGTTGAGGGTCTGCGAGCCTCAAGGATAATGTCTTTAACCCTTTGGGATAAATTTGGGTTAATTGCTCTTATGTAATGTTCCAGGCAGTCAGCTGCAAGGTTTTCAGGTTTGGATGTAGGCTGTTGCAGTTGTTCTGTGTTAACAGCAATGGAACCAGGGGTAGTGTCCATATTTGTTCCCGCGACATGCTCCTCAGTAATGGGTACCAATGTTGCCTTGGCCAGTCTGGAGCTATCAGAATGATCCTTGGGCGTCCTCTTTGATCTTCAATAGCACCTTGTGCATCAAAGGAAGTGGTGGGAATGCATATGCTGTCAGGTTTTTCCAACTGAAAGATAGGGAGTCCACCTTCCAAGCAAGTGGGTGGTACGTCCTTGTGCAGAATTTCCTTAGCTGGTGATTGCGTGGGGATGCAAATAAGTCTATTTCTGGGAGTCCCCATTTTCTTGTAATGGCTTTGAAGATGTCCGGATGCAGCATCCATTCGTGGGCATCCGTGGTAGTCCTGCTTAATATGTCTGCTAGAATGTTTTCTTTTCCTGGTACAAAAATTGCTTGTAGCTGAATGTTGTAGCTCAGAGCCACATTCCATAGGTCCAGTGCCATCCGGCATAGAGGGTACGAATGTGTGCCTCCCTGTTTGTTGATGTACCACATAACTGTGGTGTTGTCTGTCCTTATCATCGATTGACCTTCTCGGAGAAATGGTCTGAATGTCTGGATTGCCAGTTTTACTGCCAACATTTCCTTTAGATTTATGTGCAGGTTCAGCTGGTCTTGAGTCCATAAGCCTTGTATGCACTTGTCCATTATGTGGGCCCCCCAACCGAGGTCTGAGGCGTCCGTCGTGATGGTTTGGCTTGGTTGAGTGCTGTAGAAGGGCAATCCTGTGTTTAATTGACAGGCCTGAGCCCACCATAGGAACTCTTGCTTCAGGCATGGGATTATTGGAATTTTGGTTTCTAGGCTGTGCTTGTGTTGAGACCATAAATTCTTTAGGTACCACTGTAGCTTTCTCATATGCAGTCTGGCATGAGGGACCAGTATTATGCAGGATGCCATGAAGCCCAGGGCTTGCAGTACTTTTCTTGCTGTTAGATGGTTCTGCTTTGTTAAAGCCAAGAAGTAGAGAAGTAGTTGTTCTTGCTTTTCTACTGTTAGGAATGCCATTTGCTTTAATGTGTCCAGCTCTGCACCCAAAAAGGTTATTCTTTGGGATGGTGTCAGTCTTGACTTTTTTATATTGACTGTATATCCCAGGGCTTGTAGCAGGTAAATGACTCTTTGCAAGTCTTCTGTTAGTTTGTTTTTGTTGTCCGCTTGTATCAGGCAGTCGTCCAGGTAGGGGTAAATTTGGATTCCCTGAAGCCTGCAATGAGCAATTACTGATGCCAGGCATTTCGTGAATACTCTGGGCGCAGTAGATAAGCCAAAGGGCAATGCTGAGAATTGATAATGCTCTGATCCTGCAAGAAATCTGAGGTATCTTCTGCAATCTGGTCGTATGGGGACGTGCAGGTATGCCTCCTTGAGATCTAGAGTAACCAGCCAAGACTCCTTGCCCAGCATGGGAAGAAGCTGCTGTAGGGTCAGCATTTTGAATTTTGGGACAATGAGGAATGTGTTTAAAGCGGACAGGTCGAGAATAGGTCTCCATTTGCCTTCTTTCCTTGGTACTAGGAAGAGTCTGGAGTAAAAACCCTTTCCTTGCTCCATATATGGTACCTTTTCCACAGCTCTCATTTTTAATAATTGACTTACTTGTTGTAGAGCTTCTGCCTTTTGATTTGGAGGTAGGTTTGGCATTCCTCTCTTTCCTGGTAGAGTATGGAAATGAAACCTGTAACCTTGGTCTATAGTTTGCAAAATCCACTTCTCTTGTGATGTAATGCCAGTTTTTTGAAAATAGAGCTAGCTTTCCGCCTAAGGGTGCTTCTAGTTGTTCCCTGGTAGGCGGTGCCAGAGCCAAGTCACTGTGATTGTCCTGTTGTAGTGGTGGTGGCTGTGTCTGTGCCTCGCTGGTTGTTACCCTGCCACTGGCGTCCCCTGTAGGCAACCCTGGATTGGTTTCTGCCTCTTGAACGCCTATTCCTGCCTCTCTGTGCTTTGGAGGAGTCTGGAAAGGACCAATTTCTGGAGGGCCAATTCCTGCTAAACCTTGGAGGTTGGACCTGTAAGAAATCTTTCACTGTTTGGACAGATTTTGCCTTCTCTTCCATCTTCTTCAGTACCTGTTGTGCAGGCGAACCAAACAAATTGATCTTGTCCATGGGAGCATCTAATAGTTTTGATTTGACATGGTCCGGTAAGGCCTGCTCTTTTAACCATGCATGCCTTCTGATAACTGTGCCAGTCATGGCTGATCTAAAGGAAGCCTCCAGTGCATCATAGCCGCATTTTAAAGAATGGTTGCTAACTTGCTGAATGTTATGTACTATTTCCTGAACATATTTCTTATCTAAAGGTTCATCAGAGGACAGTTTTTTAGTTAACTGGTCTAGCATAAACTCTTGATATTGGATCATATGAAATTGACAGTTCAAGGCCCTAGCTGACAGAGTGGCAGAAGTGTAAACTTTTTTACCCCATCTCTCTAAGGACCTGGATTCCCTTTCAGAGGGGAGGGGATTTTTGGCAGAGGTAGCTGCTACAGCCTTAGGACCCTGGGAGATAGTCTCGGGGTCTGCAAAAGGAGCCTTGTATAAATGGTGATGTGTGTCCGGGACCCTGTAGAACCTATCAGGCTTAGCAGGGGCCAGAGGTAATGAATCAGGAGCAGTACAAGCATCATTAAATGCATCATCTACAACAGAAAGAACTGGAGGTATAGCTAAAGGCCTATGTTGTGGTAAATGCAAAAAGGTTCTAAGCCTTTTCCTGGAGTCTGAAAAATCTTGGCCCTGCCACTGAAATTGTTCCCTCATAGCATGCAAGGTTTCCCCAAAGGAAAATTCCTCAGGCGGAGAGGCAGAAGGGATGGACTCTTCAGCATCAGAGTCTTCATAAGGGGAATAAGGAGCCTCTGGAGGGTCTGTAATATCTGAATCATCAGAGGAATCATCTGTGGAAACTGGCTCAGGGGGCTCTGCTCTAGGCCTCTTCTCTGGAGGTGGGTGAGAGGCCCTGTCTGGGTGAGGTTGAGATCCCCGGATTAAAGAGATGAGATCCTCTGCTAGAGTAAGCATTTGGGAACTGGAGCTGGGCCTGTGAGAGGGGGTCTTAACAGGCACAGATTTAGTAGCTTTAGCTGCTTTAGCCCTGGCAAAGGCCTTAATGGACATGGCTGCAGGAGGCCTAGCAGCTCCACGTGCAGGGGTTGAAATATCCAAGGGAATAGTGTCAGATAATTCCGGAGAAACCACAACTGCAGGTTGGATTTCAGAAGCCGATTCCACCAGGTTGGAAGAGGCCTCGGTAGAAGGTATGCTTTCGGCTGAAGGAAGAACCGCTTGCTCAGTTTCAGCCGAAACCGAGACACTCGCGGTTGGCTTAACCTCGGTTTCGGCGAAACCGCGGACGCGAAGTGTCAGTCCTTTTCGCGTTTTTGGATATTTGTGAAGTCGGAGGATCCGACGGCATAATTTAAGCAAAATCAGAGCCGAAAAACTGCTCAGCAAATTCCGACCAACGTCTAAGCGTCCGTCGGTTGAAAGAAGCACAGGCTAGACAAGCTGCTATGTCGTGGTCTGGGCCTAAACAAGGTAAGCAGTGAGAGTGGAAATTTTTATGAGGTATTTGTTTCCCACAAGTTAAACAGTTATTTACTTTTTCTGACATCGGCTGAGGCAAGAAAGAGTCCCCAACGGGTACTTAGCTTTAGAAGTCTTCGTAGTAGTAGAAGTATTCGGTAGTAGTAATCTCTGGTTCTGACCGACCGGCACTTGCGAACAGCTTCTGCTTCGGGCGCCACGCGGCAAGAAAGACTGAGGAAAATGGCGTCGGCTGATGCCTTTATACCCGAATAACTGCAGCTATGACGTCGGGTGAAGTGCGACACCAGCAGAGGCCAGACCCAGACTTTGGAATCCGGCCGACCGAAGGGCTGCCTGACGACAGGACAACCCATTTGTAAGGACTGCAGATGCATCCTTGAAGGACATCAGGGCATGTCTCTCTGCTTGGTCCAAGTTGTAAAATTTAGAGTTAACATTGTTATGGCACCATTCCCTGATACTGTTTTCACGCAGACATTCAAGTACATCAATACTCGATAAAAGTGGTGGATTAAAGATACTAGATCTTTTCAAAGTAGGGATATTGTCATTGCCTGGTGGTAAAATGCAAGACAAATTCAACTTTCAAGTGAATAGTTTCAGCTTCGTGAACAAGTCCACTACAGAAGGTGAACAAGTCCACTACAGAAAGTTGCCAAGAAGGCACAAACTTGAAACCCTTTTGTAAAACGGAGCCCACAGCCTCAGTAATAGACCAGAGTAGCTAAAGATCTTAAAAACCTTTGTATGCAAAAATATTCACAGTACCTACATTTTCTAACAGAACATTCATCCAAGATTACATCCAATACCTCGAATGCAGACGCTGGTTCCGCCGCAAACCCTGCCTGGGGGAGCTGTAGTTATTCTGGATGTTACTGTGCTGATTACTACTACCACTGACTTCACCATCAGCACACCCCAACCCCTCTCTCCTCTCCTCCAGCCTTTTGGATTTTCTAGGACCCATATTATCAGAAACACCAGGGGGACATTGGTCAGTGGGCTGATCGTTCAAACCCCCCCTCTGATCATTGCCACCAGGTGGGCTGGGGTACACCCTTTTACTGATGTAGTCATTGTTGTCCCTCACAATCTTTGTTTTCTTTTGAAGGAGGCAGCCTCATAATCCTGCACCTTCTTCCAAATATCTCTATAGTAATTTAACCGGTGAGGGGAATTCCATTTGCAAGTCTTACTGAATTGCACTTGTCCACCTGGTATTGATGTAATTTCTTTAAAACCAGTTTTAAAAGGCAAATCCTTATTAGTTTTTTTTTTTTTTTTTAAATCTTAATCTTATGCACTCTCCTAGTGATATTATGTATTTTTTCTTTTATCACAAGTCGTGTTTACATGTATATCTTGGAATGTTGGCAGCTTTATGATTTTAATGGTAGTAGTTTTAACAATGGTGTATTTTACTTTAAGGAAAAAAAGGGTGTGTGTTTTTGGCGCCATTTTTTAAAATAGTCATATTTAAGCACCATTTCCTTTTGACTTTACTCAGTTTCTGAAGACGTTCCTTACCAAAGTGAACGAAAGAGCTTAAACTGATGTGTTTTTGGATGTAATAAATTCTGGTTCGTGATTCCTGAGTGGTGTTTTCCTTGCTTTGTCAATATGCTTAATTTGGAAATACTTAAAAAAAAAAAAAGCCTAGGGGGACACACGTGCAGACCATCCTCCTTTGCAAAGTGATGTGGTTTGTTAATCATGTCCTCCCATGCTGACAAATACTGAATCCACCTGGAAAGACACCAAAAAATACACCAATTACTGAAGGAAATCATCTTTTATTTGTACTGTGACATCATCCTCGGAAAATACACCAATTACTGAAGGAAATCATCTTTTATTTGTACTGTGACATCATCCTCGGTGAAGCTAGAATGTTGCTGAATCTAAGGCACATACCTGCAGGAGAGACAGAGATATCAACAATGTCTTTCTCCATTTAAAAATACAACAAAAAAAAAAAAAAAAAAAAAATTTTAAATAAAAATAGTTGTGAAAAGGTTTATATAGTGGGAGCGTTGAAAAGCAACTCTGATGAAGTCTAAAAAAACATTGATGGAAGCGTTTAGTTGACTGTTTAATACATTTTGTAAAGTTATCGAAGTGAGTGTTCCATTTATTTTTTAAGTTTAGTTAATTTTATATACATTTTTTTTTGTTCGTTGTCTCCCTTCATATGGTAAAAGGGCCATCTGTTGGACAGTTAATTCCTACCATACCCAAGTGCAAGAGGGGTGAAAGAACCGTCTATATAAGCTTACTCCTTTCCTTACTGCTTCCTGAAGACTTCATGAACAGAGGGACCAAAAAGCAAATTCTTATATACGTCTACACTGAACATTTGTGCTGTGGCATCCTTTGACAGAGGTTGTATCCTAGCCAGGCATGTCTCCTGATCACAGATTCCATGACAGCAGACCCGAATGTTGCAACTCCAACAATACAATCACACTTAATGGCATGCCTTCCCACTTGGACAGAAGCCTGAAATAGTTATAAAGCTTCATCTCTTCAGCAGTGTCATCAAACTCTTGCCACTTCAGTTCCTTAATTAGCTTGGTTTGGAATATACTCGGGTGTTTCTGGCATTTAAGAGATCTAACACCACCAAAGGAACCAGGTGCAGCTAAACAGACTTTCCCCTCCAAGCAGTCCAAAATCCTCCTTTCCACAGCTGACTGGGATGAGTTAAAGGATGGAAACCAGATTAGACATTTTTTAAGGATCATCGAACACCACTGCTGGATCTGCTGTGGGATTCTTGCGCAGATACTTGCAGGAATTATGGACTAACCAATCTAGCTGTCTGGCAATAAGGGGCTGGGTGTCTGCTTCCAGTGATGCAGCAAAACAAAACAAACTAAAAATAAAAAAAGGCCTCTAAAGCTGAAAGTATGGCAACAGTTTTGAAGCCTTTAACCCCTAAAGTCCTGTGTCTTGTTTTTGGGCATCCGAGACCTCCTTAGCTTATCTAAAGTAATCCTTCATCTGGCACAATACATCATCAAATTAGAAATCATACGGCGGTGATGCAGAGGACAAGCTGTGCTTGGTGCCAGCGTCAGTAGCTTGGGGAGATATCTGTGATGTATACATCAGATCTTCCTCCTCCAAGTCTGAGGATTCCTATTCCCTTGAAGAAGCGTGCACCTTTTTCCTCTATTCAGGTGAGACCCCTCACACTTCTGGTGGCTCTAGCCTCGGTTGCTGGCATTGCATAAAGGCTATGAAGTTCTAAGCCAGTCTTGTAAGGGAGAATAACCTGCTTGAGAACAAACAGCGGCAAAAAGCCTGAAGAGTCAGTCTTCAGAGACTGAGACCTTGGTTTAATTTCAAAAGATGGCCACTTTGGTGGTTTAGGAATGCAGACAGCCATCCTGGCTCTCACCATACTTATTATATGTCTATGTATGCCCATGTGCACAAGAATAGAAAGGGTAAACCATCCTCTCCCACAAACACTATAGGAAACCAGCAACTTCAAAGAAAAACACAAATTCAACCAGCACCATGCCAGTAAAGCGTTTATTGCGATCTGGTACCTCGGCGTTTCGCCTTCAAATGGATCATTTGTGTTTTTCTTTAAACCATCCTCTCCCCTGGTAAAAACACAACAGGCTTTCAACTCAGGTGGTCACAATGAAGCATCTATACAGAATGCAATTGCAAAAGCCCTGAAGGAAATGCTACAAAGCATTCAAGAGGAGCATAACTAGATGTCTCGGATAAGACTGATACTCCAGCTGGAGCCTGAGAAAGTACATCCAGACACAACACTCTTGTGCTTATGGAGACCTTCAGGGACCAAAACGAATGCTTCTCCACATATTCTCTTATTTGGCAGGTTGTGTGTAACCTGCAGTTAATGACATGCGACCTGCCAGTACAAGGCCTTAAGTCATTGCCTATCCAAGTAGCTTTATCGCACCATTCTCCTTTTCATTAGGATCTATTTGCTAAAATTACGACACATCCCACAAGTTGTAACATCATGCTTGGGGCCCAAAAAGAAAAAAAGAATGGAAGTCTTTGTGAGGTACTTGCTTAACACAAGTACACATTTTAGTCTTTTCCCAGGTAAGCTTACTTTTAACTAAATGAAAAGTGGAAGTCTGGTCCTGCCTACAATCAAATATCAGTACAAGTACCACAAAACGGGAACAAGAAAAATGGTTCCAAGCTCTTAACAGGTTGAACTACCGTCCTGATGTTGTACATTTTAAAATGCAAATCTTACTGCAGCAAAACAAACAAAAAAGAAAGCAGTCTGGATCTACAGTGTAAAAGTGGAGGACCCCTATTGAGACCTAGACAACTGGGTATGAGTAGCAGCCCTGGAACTGAAGCAGCCAGGGTGGGAGACGAATGAAAAGGCATGCGTCAATCACCTCTCTCACATGGCAGGAGAGGTTAAGCATGGACTTGAGGCCACACTTAACAGGTGTATCCCTGGTGGAGAGCAGGAATACCACAGGTCATGCTCTTATGTCTGTGCGCGCACATGTGTGTGTGTGTGTGTGTGTGCGCGCAGAGTCAGGATGCGCCTAGGACCCGCAGCATATCCCTCCATGGTTTCTGGCAAAGTAGCCAGAGAGAAAAGGAAAAATATGAACCACTCCTGAAGGCGGTCTCAATGACAGTAACTCTCAGTTGACCTGTGCAGTGGTGAAGAGGAATGAATGGGCCAAATGGGCTGGAGGGGGCTTATGGTCGACGGACAAGAGTAAAGATGTGAAGAAAAAACAAGAAAAGAAAAAAGAAAGGACAGACTGGAAGCACACTGATGTTTGACAGATGCAGATGTTCACCTGTCAGGACAGAGAATGTTGTTAAACTCCAAGTCAGGTTGGGCATTGGGCCAGGTTTTCTGCAGCAAGTCTGAAGGGTTACAGCTACCACAAAAATAATCTACACAATATATAAATTGTATTGTTTTGACCAA